>NC_053025.1:559245583-559266906 GCF_003073215.2 Triticum urartu | reverse complement strand
TAATAATAATCATTTTATTATTGCCTCTAGGGCATATTTCCAACAGTCTCCCACTTGCACTAGAGTCAATAATCTAGTTACATTGTGATGAATCGAACACCCATAGAGTTCTGGTGTTGATCATGTTTTGCTCGTGGAAGAGGTTTAGTCAACGGATCTGCGACATTCAGATCCGTATGTACTTTGCAAATATCTATGTCTCCATCTTGAACATTTTCACGAATGGAGTTGAAGCGACGCTTGATGTGCCTGGTCTTCTTGTGAAACCTGGGCTCCTTGGCAAGGGCAATAGCTCCAGTGTTGTCACAGAAGAGAGTGATCGGCCCCGACGCATTGGTATGACTCCTAGGTCGGTGATGAACTCCTTCATCCAGATTGCTTCATGCGCTGCCTCCGAGGCTGCCATGTACTCCGCTTCACATGTATATCCCGCCACGACGCTTTGCTTGCAACTGCACCAGCTTACTGCTCCACCATTCAAAATATACACGTATCCGGTTTGTGACTTAGAGTCATCCAGATCTGTGTTGAAGCTAGCGTCGATGTAACCCTTTACGACGAGCTCCTCGTCACCTCCATATACGAGAAACATATCCTTAGTCCTTTTCAGGTACTTCAGGATGTTCTTGACCGTTGTCCAGTGTTCCATGCCGGGATTAATTTGGTACCTTCCTACCAAACTCATGGCAAGGTTTACATCAGGTCTGGTACACAGCATGACATACATGATAGACCCTATGGCTGAGGCATAGGGGACGACACTCATCTTTTCTCTATCTTCTGATGTGGTCGGACATTGAGCTGAGCTCAATTTCACACCTTGCAACACAGGCAAGAACCCCTTCTTGGACTGATCCATATTGAACTTGTTCAATATCTTATCAAGGTATGTGCTTTGTGAAAGACCTATGAGGCGTCTCGATCTATCTCTATAGATCTTGATGCCTAATATGTAAGCAGCTTCTCCAAGGTCCTTCATTGAAAAACACTTATTCAAGTAGGCCTTAATACTGTCCAAATGTTCTATATAATTTCCCATAAAAAGTATGTCATCCCCATATAATATGAGAAATGCTACAGAGCTCCCACTCACTTTCTTGTAAACGCAGGCTTCTCCATACGTCTGCATAAACCCAAACACTTTGATCATTTCATTAAAGCGAATGTTCCAATTCAGAGATGCTTGCACCAACCCATAGATGGAGCGCTGGAGCTTGCATACCTTGTTAGCATTCTTAGGATCGACAAAACCTTCCGGCTGCATCATATCAATTCTTCCTTAAGAAAGTCGTTAAGGAATGCCGTTTTGACGTCCATTTGCCATATCTCATAATCATAGTATGCGGCAATTGCTAACATGATTCAGACGGACTTCAGCTTCGCTACGGGTGAGAAGGTCTCATCGTAGTCAACCCCTTGAACTTGTCGATAACCCTTAGCGACAAGTCGAGCCTTATAGATGGTAACATTACCATCCGCGTCCGTCTTCTTCTTAAAGATCCATTTTTTTCTCTATCGCTCGCCAATCAACGGGAAAGTCTGTCAAAGTCCATACTTTGTTTTCATACATGGATCCTATCTCGGATTGCATGGCTTCAAGCCATTTGTTGGAATCTGGGCCTGACATTGCTTCTTCATAGTTTGAAGGTTCACCGTTGTCTAACAACATGATTTCCAGGACAGGGTTGCCATACCATTCTGGTGTGGAACGTGTCCTTGTGGACCTTCGAAGTTCAGTAGCAACTTGATCCGAAGTACATTGATCATCATCATTAACTTCCTCTCTAGTCGGTGCAGGCACCACAGGAACATCTTCCTGAGCTGCGCTACTTTCTGGTTCAAGAGGCAGTACTTCATCGAGTTCTACTTTCCTCCCACTTACTTCTCTCTCGAGAAACTCTTTCTCCAGAAAGGACCCATTCTTGGCAACAAAGATCTTGCCTTCGGATCTGAGGTAGAAGGTATACCCAATGGTTTCCTTAGGGTATCCTATGAAGACGCATTTTTCTGACTTGGGTTCGAGCTTTTCAGGTTGAAGTTTCTTGACATAAGCATCGCATCCCCAAACTTTTAGAAACGACAGCTTAGGTTTCTTCCCAAACCATAATTCATACGGTGTCGTCTCAAGGGATTTAGACGGTGCCCTATTTAAAGTGAATGTAGCTGTCTCTAGAGTGTATCCCCAAAATGATAGCGGTAAATCAGTGAGTGACATGATAGATCGCACCATATCCAATAGAGTGCGATTACGACGTTCGGACACACCGTTACACTGAGGTGTTCCAGGCGGCGTGAGTTGTGAAACGATTCCACATTTCCTTAAGTGCGTACCAAATTCATGACTTAAATATTCTCCCCCGCGATCTGATCGTAAGAATTTTATCTTTCGGTCACGTTGATTCTCTACCTCATTCTGAAATTCCTTGAACTTTTCAAAGGTCTCAGACTTGTGTTTCATCAAATAGACATACCCATATCTACTTAAGTCATCAGTGAGAGTGAGAACATAATGATAGCCACCGCGAGCCTCAACGCTCATTGGACCGCACACATCAGTATGTATAATTTCCAATAAGTTGGTTGCTCGCTCCATTGTTCTGGAGAACGGAGTCTTGGTCATTTTACCCATGAGGCATGGTTCGCACGTGTCAAATGATTCGAAATCAAGAGACTCCAAAAGTCCATCTGTATGGAGCTTCTTCATGCGTTTGACACCGATGTGACCAAGGCGGCAGTGCCACAGATATGTGGGACTATCATTATCAATCTTACATCTTTTGGTATTCACACTATGAATATGTGTAACATCATGTTCGAGATTCATTAAGAATAAACCATTGACCAGCGGGGCATGACCATAAAACATATCTCTCATATAAATAGAACAACCATTATTCTCGGATTTAAATGAGTAGCCATCTCGTATTAAACGAGATCCAGATACAATGTTCATGCTCAATGCTGGCACTAAATAACAATTATTGAGGTTTAAAACTAATCCCGTAGGTAAATGTAGAGGTAGCGTGCCGACGGCGATCACATCGACCTTGGAACCATTCCCGACGCGCATCGTCACCTCGTCCTTCGCCAGTCTCCGCTTATTCCGCAGCTCCTGTTTTGAGTTACAAATATGAGCAACCGCACCGGTATCAAATACCCAGGAGCTACTACGAGTACTGGTAAGGTACACATCAATTACATGTATATCACATATACCTTTAGTGTTGCCGGCCTTATTGTCCGCTAAGTATTTGGGGCAGTTCCGCTTCCAGTGTCCCTTTCCCTTGCAATAAAAGCACTCAGTCTCAGGTTTGGGTCCATTCTTTGACTTCTTCCCGGCAACTGGTTTACCGGCCACGGCAAACCCCTTGCCGTCCTTCTTGAAGTTCTTCTTACCCTTGCCTTTCTTGAAACTAGTGGTTTTATTGACCATCAACACTTGATGTTCCTTTTTGATTTCCACCTCCACTGATTTCAGCATTGAAAATACTTCAGGAATAGTTTTCACCATCCCCTGCATATTGTAGTTCATCACAAAGCTCTTGTAGCTAGGTGGGAGCGACTGAAGGATTCTGTCAATGACCGCCTCGTCCGGGAGGTTAATGTCCAGCTGGGACAAGCGGTTGTGCAACCTAGACATTTTGAGTATGTGCTCACTGACAGAACTATTTTCCTCCATCTTACAACTGTAGAACTTGTAGGAGACTTCATATCTCTCGACCCGGGCATGAGCTTGGAAAACCATTTTCAGCTCTTCGAACATCTCATATGCTCCGTGTTGCTCAAAACGCTTTTGGAGCCTCGGTTCTAAGCTGTAAAGCATGCCGCACTGAACGAGGGAGTAATCATCAGCATGTGACTGCCAAGCGTTCATAACGTCTTGGTTCTCTGGGATGGGTGCTTCACCTAGCGGTGCTTCTAGGACATATGCTTTCCCGGCAGCTATGAGGATGATCCTCAGGTTCCGGACCCTGTCCGTACAGTTGTTGCCATCATCTTTCAGCTTGGTTTTCTCTAGGAATGCGTTGAAGTTGAGGTTGACATGAGCGTTGGCCATTTGATCTACAAGACATTCTGCAAAGGTTTTTAGACTAAGTTCATGATAATTAAGTTCATCTAATCAAATTATTTAATGAACTCCCACTCAGACAGACATCCCTCTAGTCATCTAAGTGATACATGATCCGAGTCAACTAGGCCGTGTCCGATCATCACGTGAGACGGACTAGTCATCATCGGTGAACATCTTCATGTTGATCGTATCTTCTATACGACTCATGTTCGACCTTTCGTTCTTCCGTGTTCCGAGGCCATGTATGTACATGCTAGGCTCGTCAAGTCAACCTAAGTGTATTGCGTGTGTAAATCTGGCTTACACCCATTGTATTCGAATGTTAGAATCTATCACACCCGATCATCACGTGGTGCTTCGAAACAACGAACCTTCGCAACGGTGCACAGTTAGGGGGGACACTTTCTTGAAATTATTGTGAGGGATCATCTTATTTAAGCTACCGTCGTTCTAAGCAAATAAGATGTTAAACATGATAAACATCACATGCAATCAAATAGTGACATGATATGGCCAATATCATTTTGCTCCTTTTGATCTCCATCTTCGGGGCGCCATGATCATCGTCGTCACTGGCATGACACCATGATCTCCATCATCGTGTCTTCATGAAGTTGTCTCATCAACTATTACTTCTACTACTATGGCTAACGGTTAGCGATAAAGTAAAATAATTACATGACGTTTATGTTGACATGCAGGTCATAAATAAATTAAGACAACTCCTATGGCTCCTGCCGGTTGTCATACTCATCGACATGCAAGTCGTGATTCCTATTACAAGAACATGATCAATATCATTCATCACATCCTTTTGGCCATATCACATCACATGGCACATGCTGCAAAAACAAGTTAGACGTCCTCTAATTGTTGTTGCAATTTTTTTTACGTGGCTGCTATAGGTTTCTAGCAAGAATGTTTCTTACCTACACCAAAACCACAACGTGATATGCCAATTTGTAATTACCCTTCATAAGGACCCTTTTCATTGAATCCGATCCGACTAAAGTGGGAGAGACAGACACCCGCTAGCCACCTTATGCAACTAGTGCATGTCAATCGGTGGAACCAGTCTCACGTAAGCGTACGTGTAAGGTCGGTCTGGGCCGCTTCATCCCACGATCCCGCCGAATCAAGATAAGACTAGTAACGGCAAGTAAATTGACAAAATCAACGCCCACAACAACTTGTGTTCTACTCGTGCATAGAAACTACACATAGACCTAGCTCTGATACCACTGTGGGGAACGTAGCAGAATTTTAAAATTTTCTACACATCACCAAGATCAATCTATGGAGTCATCTAGCAATGAGGGAGAGGGGATTGCATCTACATACCCTTGTAGATCGTGAGCGGAAGCGTTCAAGAGAACGGGGTTGATGGAGTCGTACTCATCGTGATCCAAATCACCGATGACCGAGCGCCGAACGGACGGCACCTCCACGTTCAACACACGTACGGTTGGGAAGACGTCTCCTCCTTCTTGATCCAGCAAGGGGAAGGAGAGGTTGATGGAGATCCAGCAGCACGACGGCGTGGTGGTGGAAGCAGCAGTGATCTCGGCAAGGCTTCGCCAAGCTCCAACGAGAGGGAGAGGTGTTATGAGGGGAGAGGGAGGCGCCAGGGACTTGGGTGCGGCTATCCTCCCTCCCCCCACTATATATAGGGCCCCTAGGGGGCGCCGGCCCTAGGAGATCCAATCTCCAAGGGAGGCGGCGGCCAAGGGGTGGACTTGCCCCCCAAGTCAGGTGGGGCGCCCCCCACCCCTAGGGTTTCCAACCCTAGGTATAGGGGGAGGCCCATGGGGGGCGCACCAGCCCACCAGGGGCTGGTTCCCCTCCCACTTCAGCCCATGGGGCCCTCCGGGATAGGTGGCCCCACCCGGTGGACCCCCGGGACCCTTCCGGTGGACCCCCGGGACCCTTCCGGTGGTCCCGGTACAATACCGATTACCCCCGAAACTTTCCCGGTGGCCGAACTGGACTTCTTATATATAAATCTTCACCTGCGGACCATTCCGGAACTCCTCGTGACGTCTGGGATCTCATCCGGGACTCCGAACAACTTTCAGGTTACCGCATACTAATATCTCTACAACCCTAGCGTCACCGAACCTTAAGTGTGTAGACCCTACGGGTTCGGGAGAGACGCAGACATGACCAAGACGACTCTCCGGTCAATAACCAACAGCGGGATCTGGATACCCATGTTGGCTCCCACATGTTCCACGATGATCTCATCGGATGAACCACTATGTCGAGGATTCAATCAATCCCGTATTCAATTCCCTTTGTCAATCGGTACGTTACTTGCCCGAGATTCGATCGTCGGTATCCCAATACCTCGTTCAATCTTGTTACCGGCAAGTCACTTTACTCGTATCGTAATGCATGATCCCGTGACCAAACACTTGGTCACATTGAGCTCATTGTGATGATGCATTACCGAGTGGGCCCAGAGATACCTCTCTGTCATACGGAGTGACAAATTCCAGTCTCGATTCGTGTCAACCCAACAAATACTTTCGGGGATACCTATAGTATACCTTTATAGTCACCCAGTTACGTTGTGACGTTTGGTACACCCAAAGCACTCCTACGGCATCCGGGAGTTACACGATCTCATGGTCTAAGGAAATGATACTTGACATTGGAAAAGCTCTAGCAAACGAACTACACGATCTTGTGCTATGCTTAGGATTGGGTCTTGTACATCACATCATTCTCCCAATGATGTGATCCCATTATCAATGACATCCAATGTCCATAGTCAGGAAACCATGACTATCTATTGATCAACGAGCTAGTTAACTAGAGGCTCACTAGGGACATGTTATGGTCTATGTATTCACACATGTATTATGATTTCCGGATAACACAATTATAGCATGAATAATAGACAATTATCATGAACAAGGAAATATAATAATAATCATTTTATTATTGCCTCTAGGGCATATTTCCAACACTAGGTTTAATGCCGCTCATTATAAGACCATTTGCTCGCTCGACTTGAACGTTGGTTTGTGGGTGATAGACTGAGGCATAATCGAGCTTGATGCCCATTTTGCTGCACCAGAGTTTTACCTCATCGGCCGTGAAGTTCGTGCCATTATCAGTGATGATGTTGTGGGGGACGCCATAACGGTGTACAACCCCGGATATGAAATCTATCACCGGTCCGGATTCAGCTGTTTTAACCGGTTTGGCCTCTATCCATTTGGTGAATTTATCCACCATGACCAATAAGTATTTTTTCTTGTGGGCTCCCCCTTTAAGGGGTCCAACCATGTCAAGTCCCCAGACCGCAAAGGGCCATGTAATGGGGATTGTTTGGAGGGCGGTGGGTGGCATGTGGCTTTGATTTGCAAAGAGCTGGCAACCGGCGCAATGTTGGACCAAGTCCTATGCATCTGCCCGGGCCGTTGGCCAATAGAATCCTGTACGGAAGGCCTTGCTTACAAGAGCCCGGACTGCGGCATGATGACCGCCGAGTCCGGCGTGAATTTCTGCCAAAAGATTCCGCCCTTCCTCTTCGGAGATGCACCTTTGAAGGACTCCGGTAGTGCTTTTCTTGTACAATTCTCCCTCATGGACCCTCTAGGCCTTGGATCGCCGCACTATGCAGCGTGCCTCATTTTGGTCCTCCGGAAGTTCCTGTCTAGTTAGGTAGGCCAGGAATGGTTCTGTCCATGGGGCAATAATGGCCATTATTTCGTGGGCTGAAGGTGTTATTTCGGTGGCGGAGCCTCCGATTGTGTCAGAGAGTTCGGTATCGGGTATTTTGGCCGGGTCCGGACTGTTGTTACCGGTGTTCCCTTCCCATGCTACGGATGGCTTGAAGAGCCTCTCCAGAAATATGTTGGAGGGGACCGCGTCGCATTTTGCGCCGATGCGGGCGAGGATATCCGCTGCCTGATTGTTTTCCCGAGCCACATGGTGAAATTCAAGTCCCTCGAACCGAGCTGACATTTTTAGGACGACATTTCGATACGCCGCCATTTTCGGATCCTTGGCATCGAAATCTCCGTTTATTTGGGATATTGCGAGGTTTGAATCCCCACGCACCTCCAGGCGTTGAATGCCCATGGAGACTGCCATCTGAAGACCATGCAACAGAGCTTCGTATTCGGCTGCATTGTTGGAATCTGTATACAATATTTGCAGTATGTACCAAACGGTATCTCCGGTTGGGGACGTCAGGACGACACCAGCCCCTAGACTGGCCATCATTTTAGAACTATCAAAGTGCATGATCCAATTGGAGTATGTGCCGTACTCTTTAGGGAGTTCGGCCTCCGTCCATTCGGCGACGAAGTCGGCCAGTACTTGCAATTTAATGGCTCGGCGAGGTTTGTATGTTATGTCAAATGGGGGGAGCTCAATGGCCCATTTGGCAATCCGGCCCGTAGCGTCGCGGTTGTTGATAATATCATTAAGTGGCACTTCCGAGGCTACTGTAATCGAACACTCTTGAAAGTAGTGTCGCAGTTTCCGCGATGCCATGAATACCGCATATGCTATTTTTTGGTAATGCGGGTACTGTGATTTGCATGGAGTGAGGACAGTGGATACATAGTATACCGGCTTTTGAAGAGGGAATTTGTGTCCGTCCGCTTCCCGTTCGACAACGAGCACCGCGCTTACAACTTGATGAGTTGCCACAATGTACAACATCATTGGTTCGCCGATGTTTGGTGTGGCCAGGGTCGGGTTGGTTGCCAGAATGGCCTTTATTTCTTCCAATCCGGCTGTGGCCGCGTCCGTCCACTCGAAGTGTTCGGTGCGCCGAAGGAGGCGATAAAGGGGTAAAGCCTTTTCTCCCAAGCGGGAGATAAAGCGGCTTAGAGCCGCCACGCATCCAGTTAGCTTCTGGATTTGTTTGAGGTCTGTTGGGGTAGCCAGCTGTGACAATGCTCGGATTTTGGCCGGATTAGCTTCAATACCTCTACTGGAGACAATGAATCCCAGGACTTTCCGGCTGGTACGCCGAAAACGCATTTTTCCGGATTGAGCTTGATGTCATATGTTCGGAGGTTGTCGAATGTGAGCCTCAAGTCGTCTATCAAAGAGTCGACGTGTTTGGTTTTGACGACCACATCGTCTACGTATGCATCTACTGTTTTGCCGATTTGTTTCTCCAGACATGTCTGAATCATGCGCTGATATGTTGTGCCGACGTTTTTGAGCCCAAAAGGCATTGTGTTAAAACAGAAGGGGCCGTATGGTGTGATGAATGCCGTTGCGGCTTGGTCGAACTCCGCCATCTTGATTTGGTGGTAACCGGAGTATGCGTCGAGGAAACACAATGACTCGTGTCCTGCAGTAGCATCAATGATTTGATCGATGCGTGGGAGGGGGAAGGGATCCTTTGGGCAGGCTTTATTGAGGTCTTTGAAGTCGACACAAAGGCGCCAGGATTTGTCCTTCTTTGGTACCATCACCAGGTTTGCTAGCCAGTCCGGGTGTTTTATTTCTTTGATGAATCCGGCCTCCAATAACTTGGCTAGTTCCTCTCCCATGGCCTATCTCTTAGGTTCAGAGAAACGCTGAAGAGCTTGCTTGACCGGCTTGAATCCCTTTAGGATATTGAGGCTATGCTCGGCCAGCCTGCGTGGGATTCCTGGCATGTCTGAGGGATGCCAGGCGAATATGTCCCAGTTCTCGCGCAGGAACTCTCGTAGTGTGGCGTCCACAGCGAGGCTTAGCTGTGCCCCGATGGAGGCTGTTTTTGTAGGGTCCGTTGGGTGGACTTGGAATTTGACTATTTCATCCGCTGGTTTAAAAGAGGTGGACTTGGATCTCTTGTCGAGTATCACATCGTCCCTGTCCACTGTGGAGCGTAGCGTAGTTAATTCCTCGGCCGAGAGGGCTTCGGATAGTGCCTCGAGGGCCAATGCGGCTGTTTTGTTTTCGGCGCGGAGTGCTGTGTCCGGATCGCTGGCGAGAGTGATGATTCTGTTGGGCCCGGGCATTTTGAGCTTCATGTACCCGTAATGGGGTACGTCTTGGAAGATTGTGAATGCCTCCCATCCTAAAAGAGCGTGATAACCACTACTGAACGGGGCCACTTGGAATGTAATTTCTTCGGACCTGTAATTATCCGGCATGCCGAATACCACATCTAGTGTGATTTTCCCAGCACAGCGTGCTTCCCGACTGGGGATAATTCCTCTAAAGGTTGTGCTACTTTGCTCGATGCGGTTCCAGTCTATTTCCATCTTTTGAAGGGTTTCCTCATAGATGATGTTTAGTCCGCTACCGCCGTCCATGAGTACTTTGGTGAGTCGAAAGCCGTCCACGATTGGACTGAGGACCAATGCGGCTGGTGCTCGGGCTGTTCGGAATTTGGGTTCATCACTGGCATTGAAGGTAATAGCCGTGTCACTCCACGGATTTGTCGCTGCTACGTGGAAGATTTCGGCCATGCTGCGGAGTGTTCGCTTGCGCTTGTTATTTGACGCAAAGGTCTCGAACACTGTTAACATCGTATTGTTATCCACTAGATGGTGCTCCGTGGTATGTGGGATAAGAAGATCCTCACCACTTTTGGTCACCTGCCGGAGTATCCAACATGCTCTAAGGCTGTGCGCTGGTATTGTATCCGTTGTACTATGAATTTTGCAGGGTCCGTTGAGCCATCCTTCCAGTACAGTTCCATACCTTGTAGAGGGTTTTTGCTTTTTGGTAGTTGACCCGGGTGTATTGTGATAATGCACCCTTTTGTTTCGGACTGGGTTTATATTCAGGGCCGGATTATCCCAAAAGTTTACTTCGGTTTTCCAGGCACTTTCCATCGCACAGTACTTTCATACTATGGACGCCAAGTCAGCGAAGCGTGTTATCCCACGGCGATTTATGGCGTTAAGGATTCCCTTGTCCGTGCAATTATTGCAGAAAAATAGGATTGCGTCTTCCTCGCGACAGTCCTTAACCTTGTTCATCGCAAGGAGGAATCTAGCCCAATAGTGATGTACTATTTCCTGGGGCTCTTGCCTGATGTGGGAAAGATCGCTTATGTTTGGGTGGGTGGGCGGAATTGAATCCGAACCCTCACCTGATCTGGGATCCAGGGGCCGAGGAATTTCCAATTTTGAAAGTTCCGGTTCCGGGGTGTGACCCGATAATCCAGGCCCGCTGCCTGACTCTAAGTTCAGGGATTGGGTGTTGTCCTCCCGCGAACGGGCGTTCGGCTCGGAGAGCTCTAGAATCCGGACATATTTGGTCCTCAGGATAGAGGAAAGGTCGCCGCATTGTTCCTCCACCACTGCAATATGATGGGTGACAGGTGGAGAGTTAATCTCCCTTTGATCGGGTTTAAGCCCAATCCGATCATAGTCCGTAGCGACTCCCAAGGCGGCGATGCGATCCAAGAGCTCGTTTAAGGAAGAGAGCTCCATTGGATCCATCTGTTCGGCGAGTGCCGATTTGACATGGAGGCTGTTTTCGATGACCCGAGAATTCATCATCGGCGCGGCGGCTGAACAGGCGGTCATGATGAACCCGCCTAGCCGGAGAGTTTGGCCGACAGCCAAAGCTCCCCCAACAGTAGTACCGTCTTTAAAGACGAGACGAGACATCCTTCCTTCTGGTGACGGCATAGAGGAACTCTCAATGAAAGCACCAATGTCAGTGTCAAAACCGGGGATCTCGGGTAGGGGGTCCCGAACTGTGCGTCTAAGGCGGATGGTAACAGGAGGCAGGGGACACGATGTTTTACCCAGGTTCAGGCCCTCCTGATGGAGGTAAACCCTACGTCCTGCTTGATTAATATTGATGATAAGGGTAGTACAAGAGTAGATCTACCACGAGATCAGAGAGGCTAAACCCTAGAAGCTAGCCCATGGTATGATTGTATGTCGTCCTACGGACTAAAACCCTCCGGTTTATATAGACACCGGAGAGGGCTAGGGTTATACAAGGTCGGTTACAAAGGAGAAGATATACATATCCGTATTGCCTAGCTTGCCTTCCAGGCCAAGTAGAGTCCCATCCGGATACGAGACGAAGTCTTCAATCTTGTATCTTCATAGTCCAACAGTCCGGCCAAAGGATATAGTCCGACTGTCCGGAGACCCCCTAATCCAGGATTCCCTCAAACACCGTCACCACGTCGTCGTGCTGCCGAAACTCATCTACTACTTCGCCCCTCTTGCTAGATCAAGAAGGCGAGGACGTCATCGAGCTGAACGTGTGCTGAACGCAGAGGTGTCGTACGTTCGGTACTTGACCGGGACGGATCGTGAAGGTGTACGACTACATCAACCGCGTTGATAAACGCTTCCGCTTTTGGTCTACGAGGGTACGTAGACATACTCTCCCCTCTCGTTGCTATGCATCACCATGATCTTGTGTGTGCGTAGGAAATTTTTGAAATTACTACATTCCCCGACAGTGGCATCCGAGCCAGGTTTATGCATAGATGTTATATGCACGAGTAGAACACAAGCGAGTTCTGGGCGATACAAGTCATACTGCTTACCAGCATGTCATATGATGTCTACTACACAACCTTCTTCTTGTAGACGTTGTTGGGCCTCCAAGTGCAGAGGTTTGTAGGACAGTAGCAAGTTTCCCTCAAGTGGATGACCTAAGGTTTATCAATCCATAGGAGGCGTAGGATGAAGATGGTCTCTCTCAAGCAACCCTGCAACCAAATAACAAAGAGTCTCTTATGTCCCCAACACACCCAATACAATGGTAAATCGTATAGGTGCACTAGTTCGGCGAAGAGATGGTGATACAAGTGTATATGGATGGTAGATAAAGGTTTTTGTAATATAAAAATATAAAAACAGCAAGGTAACTAATGATAAAAGTGAGCACAGACGGTATTGCAATGCGTTGAAACAAGGCCTAGGGTTCATACTTTCACTAGTGCAAGTTCCCTCAACAATAATAACATAATTGGATCATATAACTATCCCTAAACATGCAACAAAGAGTCACTCCAAAGTCACTAAAGTGGAGAACAAACAAAGAGATTATGGTAGGGTACGAAACCACCTCAAAGTTATCCTTTCTGATCGATCTATTCAAGAGTCCGTAGTAAAATAACACGAAGCTATTCTTTCCGTTCAATCTATCATAGAGTTCATACTAGAATAACACCTTAAGACACAAATCAACCAAAACCCTAATGTCACCTAGATACTCCAATGCCACCTCAAGTATCCGTGGGTATGATTATACGATATGCATCACACAATCTCAGATTCATCTATTCAAACAACACAAAGAACTTCAAAGAGTGCCCCAAAGTTCCTACCGGGGAGTCAAGACGAAAATGTGTGCCAACCCCTATGCATAGGTTCATGGGCGGAACCCGCAAGTTCATCACCAAAACATACATCAAGTGGATCAATAGAATACCCCATTGTCACCACCGGTATCCCACGCAAGACATACATCAAGTGTTCTCAAATCCTTAAAGACTCAATCCGATAAGATAACTTCAAACGAAAAACTCAATCCATTACAATAGAGTAGAGGGGGAGAAACATCATAAGATCCAACTATAATAGCAAAGCTCGCGATACATCAAGATCGTACCACCTCAAGAACACGAGAGAGAGAGAGAGAGATCAAACACATAGCTACTGGTACATACCCTCAGCCCTGAGGGAGAACTACTCCCTCCTCGTCATGGAGAGCGTCGGGATGATGAAGATGGCCACCGGAGAGGGATTCCCCCCTCCGGCAGGGTGCCAGAACGGGTCTAGATTGGTTTTCGGTGGCTACGGAGGCTTCTGGCGGCGGAACTCCCGATCTATTGTGCTCCCCGAAATTTTTAGGGTATATGGATATATATATAGGAGGAAGAAGTACATTGGTGGATCTCCGGGTTTTCCACGAGGCAGGGGGTGCGCCCAGGGGGGTGGGCGCGCCCCCCACCCTCGTGGGTAGCCCGGGACTCTTCTGGTCCATCTCGATACTCCGTGGGCTTCTTCTGGTCCAAAAATAAGTTCCATGAAGTTTTAGGTCAATTGGACTCCATTTGATTTTCCTTTTCTGCGATACTCTAAAATAAGGAAAAAAACAAAAACTGGCACTGGGCTCTAGGTTAATAGGTTAGTCCCAAAAATCATATAAAATAGCATATAAATGCAAATAATGAAGGAAATATGCCCTAGAGGCAATAATAAAGTTATTATTTATTTCCTTATATCATGATAAATGTTTATTATTCATGCTAGAATTGTATTAACCGGAAACATAATACTTGTGTGAATACATAGACAAACAAAGTGTCACTAGTACGCCTCTACTTGACTAGCTCGTTAATCGAAGATGGTTATGTTTCCTAACCATAAACAAAAGAGTTGTTATTTGATTAACGGGATCACATCATTAGGAGAATGATGTGATTGACATGACCCATTCCATTAGCTTAGCACCCGATCGTTTAGTATGTTGCTATTGCTTTCTTCATGACTTATACATGTTCCTATGACTATGAGATTATGCAACTCCCGTTTGCCGGAGGAACACTTTGTGTGCTACCAAACGTCACAACGTAAATGGATGATTATAAAGGTGCTCTACAGGTGTCTCCAAAGGTACATGTTGGGTTGGCGTATTTCGAGATTAGGATTTGTCACTCCGATTGTCGGAGAGGTATCTCTCGGCCCTCTCAGTAATACACATCACATAAGCCTTGCAAGCATTGCAACTAATGAGTTAGTTGTGAGATGATGTATTACAAAACGAGTAAAGAGACTTGCCGGCAACGAGATTGAACTAGGTATTGGAATACCGACGATCGAATCTCGGGCAAGTAACATACCGATGACAAAGGGAACGACATATGTTGTTATGCGGTCTGACCGATAAAGATCTTCGTAGAATATGTAGGAGCCAATATGGGCATCCAGGTCCCGCTATTGGTTATTGACTGGAGACATGTCTCGGTCATGTCTACATTGTTCTCGAACCCGTAGGGTCCGCACGCTTAAGGTTACGATGACAATTATATTATGAGTTTATGCATTTTGATGTACCGAAGGTTGTTCGGAGTCCCAGATGTGATCACGGACATGACGAGGAGTCTCGAAATGGTCGAGACATAAATATTGATATATTGGAAGCCTATGTTTGGATATCGGAAGTGTTCCGGGTGAAATCGGGATTTTACCGGAGTACCGGGAGGTTACCGGAACCCCCCGGGAGCTAAATGGGCCATGATGGGCCTTAGTGGAAAAGAGAAGAGGCAGCCCTACATGGGCCGCGCGCCCCTCCCCTCCCTTGGTCCGAATTGGACAAGGAGAGGGGGCCGGCCCCTCTCTCTCTTTTCCCCCCTCCACAAGTCCTATTCCAACTAGGATTGGGGGGGAATCCTACTCCCAGAGGGAGTAGGACTCTCCTGGCGCGCCCTATGTGGCCGGCCAGCCTCCCCCCCTTTGGTCCTTTATATACTGAGGCAGAGGCACCCTAGAACACACAAGTTGATCCACGTGATCTATTCCTTAGCCGTGTGCGGCGCCCCAGCCACCATAGTCCTCGATAATACTGTAGCGGAGTTTAGGCGAAGCCCTGCTGCTGTAGTGCATCACCTCGATAATACTGTAGCGGTGCTTAGGCGAAGTCCTGCGTCGGTTGAACATCAACATCGTCACCACACCGTCGTGCTGACGAAACTCTCCCTCAACACTCGGCTAGATTGGATTTCGAGGGACGTCATCGAGTTGAACGTGTGCTGAACTCGGAGGTGTCGTACGTTCGGTACTTGATCGGTCGGATCATGAAGACGTACGACTACATCAACCACGTTGTGCTAACACTTCCGCTTTTGGTCTACGAGGGTACGTGGACAACACTCTCCCCTCTCGTTAATATGCATCACCATGATCTTGCGTGTGCGTAGGAATTTTTTTGAAATTACTACGTTCCCCAACAGTGGCATCCGAGCGAGGTTTTATGCGTTGATGTTATATGCACGAGTAGAATACAAGTGAGTTGTGGGCGATATAAGTCATACTGCTTACCAGCATGTCATACTTTGGTTCGGCGGTATTGTTGGATGAAGCGTCCCGGACCGACATTACGCGTACGCTTATGCGAGACTGGTTCTACTAACGTGCTTTGCACACAGGTGGCTGGCAGGGGGCAGTTTCTCCAACTTTAGTTGAACCAAGTGTGGCTACGCCCGGTCCTTGCGAAGGTTAAAACAGCATCAACTTGACAAACTATCATTGTGGTTTTGATGCGTAGGTAAGAACGGTTCTTGCTAAGCCCGTAGCAGCCACGTAAAACTGGCAACAACAAAGTAGAGGACGTCTAACTTGTTTTTGCAGGGCAAGTTGTGATGTGATATGGTCAAGATATGGTTTTCGCTTTATTGTATACAATGCAATCGCCCTGTAATGCTTTACTTTATCACTAAGCGGTAGCGATAGTCATGGAAGCATAAGATTGGCGAGACAGCAACGATGCTATGATGGAGATCAAGGTGTCGCGCCGGTGATGATGGTGATCATGAAGGTGCTTCAGAGATGGAAATCACAAGCACAAGATGATGATGGACATATCATATCACTTATATTGATTGCATGTGATGTTTATCTTTTATGTATCTTATCTTGCTTTGATTGATGGTAGTATTATAAGATGATCTCTCACTAAATTTCAAAATAAAAGTGTTCTCCCTGAGTATGCACCATTGCCAAAGTTCGTCATGCCCAGACACCACGTGATGATCGGGTGTGATAAGCTCTATGTCCATCTACAACGGGTGCAAGCCAGTTTTGCACACGCAGAATACTCAGGTTAAACTTGACGAGCCTAGCATATGCAGATATGGCCTCGGAACACTGAGACCGAAAGGTCGAGCGTTGAATCATATAGTAGATATGATCAACATATTGATGTTCACCATAAAAGCTACTCCATTTCACGTGATGATCGGTTATGGTTTAGTTGATTTGGATCACGTGATCACTTAGAAGATTAGAGGGATGTCTTATCTAAGTGGGAGTTCTTAAGTAATATGATTAATTGAACTTTAATTTATCATGAACTTAGTCCTGGTAGTATTAGCATATCTATGTTGTAGATCAATAGCTCGCGATGTTGCTCCCCGTTTAATTTTTATATGTTCCTAGAGAAAACTAAGTTGAAAAATGTTAGTAGCAATGATGCGGATTGGATCCGTGATCTGAGGATTATCCTCATTGCTGCACAGAAGAATTATGTCCTTGATGCACCGCTAGGTGACAGACCTATTGCAGGAGCAGATGCAGACATTATGAACGTTTGGCTAGCTCAATATGATGACTACTTGATAGTTTAGTGCACCATGCTTAACAGCTTAGAATCGGGACTTCAAAGACGTTTTGAACGTCATGGACATATGAGATGTTCCAGGAGTTGAAGTTAATATTTCAAGAAAAATACCCGAGTTGAGAGATATGAAGTCTCCAACAAGTTCTATAGCTAAAAGATGGAGGAGAATAGCTCAAGCAGTGAGCATGTGCTCAGATTGTCTGGGTACTACAATCGCTTGAATCAAGTGGGAGTTAATCTTCCAGATAGAATAGTGATTGACAGAATTCTCTAGTCACCATCACCAAGTTAGTAGAACTTCGTGATGAACTATAATATGCAAGGGATAACGGAAACGATTCCCAAGCTCTTCGTGATGCTGAAATCGACGAAGGTAGAAATCAAGAAAAGCATCAAGTGTTGATGGTAAACAAAACCACTAGTTTCAAGTAAAGGGACAAAGGGAAGAAAGGGGAACTTCAAGAAGAACGGCAAGCAAGTTGCTGCTCAAGTGAAAAAACCAAGTCTGGACCTAAGCCTGAAACTGAGTGCTTCTACTGCAAAGGGACTGGTCACTGGAAGCGGAACTACCCCAAGTAATTGGCGGATAAGAAGGATGGCAAAGTGAACATAGGTATATTTGATATACATGTTATTGATGTGTACTTTACTAGTGTTTATAGCAACCCCTCAGTATTTGATACTAGTTCAGTTGCTAAGAATAGTAACTCGAAACGGGAGTTGCAGAATGAACAGAGACTAGTTAAGGGTGAAGTGACGATGTGTATTGGAAATGGTTCCAAGATTGATATGATCATCATCGCACACTCCCTATACTTTTGGGATTAGTGTTAAACCTAAAATAAATGTTATTTAGTGTTTGCGTTGAGCATGAATATGATTGGATCATGTTTATTGCAATACGGTTATTCATGTAAGTTAGAGAATAATTGTTGTTCTGTTTACATGAATAAAACCTTCTATGGTCATACACCCAATGAAAATGGTTTGTTGGATCTCGATCGTGGTGATACACATATTCATAATATTGAAGCCAAAAGATGCAAAGTTAATAATGATAGTGCAACTTATTTGTGGCACTGCCGTTTAGGTCATATTGGTGTAAAGCGCATGAAGAAAATCCATGCTGATGGGCTTTTGGAATCACTTGATTATGAATCAGTTGATGCTTGCGAACCATGCCTCATGGGCAAGATGACTAAGACTCCGTTCTCCGGAACAATGGAGCGAGCAACAGATTTGTTGGAAATCATACATACTGATGTATGTGGTCCGATGAATATTGAGGCTCGCGGCAGGTATCATTATTTTCTGATCTTCACAGATGATTTGAGCAGATATGAGTATATCTACTTGATGAAACACAAGTCTGAAACATTTGAAAAGTTCAAAGAATTTCAGAGTGAAGTGGAGAATCATCGTAACAAAAATAAAAGTTTCTACGATATGATCGCAGAAGTAAAATATTTGAGTTACGAGTTTGGCCTTCAGTTAAAAACAATGTGAAATAGTTTCACTACTCACGCCACCTGGAACACCACAGTGTAATGGTGTGTCCGAACGTCATAACCGTACTTTATTAGATATGGTGCGATCTATGATGTCTCTTACCGATCTACCACTATCGTTTTGGGGTTATGCATTAGAGACAGCTACATTCACGTTAAATAGGGCACCATCTAAATCCGTTGAGACGACACCGTATGAACTGTGGTTTGGCGAGAAACCTAAGCTGTCGTTTCTTAAAGTTTGGGACTGCGATGCTTATGTGAAAAAGTTTCAACATGATAAGCTCGAACCCAAATCGGAGAAGTAAATCTTCATAGGATACCCAAAAGAAAATGTTGGGTACACCTTCTATCACAGATCCGAAGGCAAGAATTCATTGCTGAGAATGGATCCTTTCTAGAGAAGGAGTTTCTCTCGAAAGAAGTGAGTGGGAGGAAAGTAGAACTTGATGAGGTAAATGTATCTGCTCCCTAGGAAAGTAGAGAACTTGATGAGGTAACTGTACCTGCTCCCTTATTGGAAAGTAGTTCATCACAGAAATCTGTTCCTGTGACTACTACACCAATTAGTGAGGAAGCTAATGATGATGATCATGTAACTTCAGATCAAGTTACTATCGAATCTCGTAGGTAAACCAGAGTGAGATCTGCACCAGAGTGGTACGGTAATCCTATTCTGGAGGTCATGTTACTTGACCATGACGAACTTGCGAACTATGAGGAAGCGATGATGAGCCCAGATTCCGCGAAATGGTTTGAGGCCATGAAATCTGAGATATGATCCATGTATGAGAACAAAGTATGGACTTTGATGGATTTGCCCGATGATCGGCAAGCCATAGAAAATAAATGGATCTTCAAGAGGAAGACGGACGCTGATAGTAGTGTTACTATCTACAAAGCTAGAATTGTCGCAAAAGGTTTTCGACAAGTTCAAGGTGTTGACTACGATGAGATTTTCTCACTCGTATATATGCTTAAGTCTGTCTGAATCATGTTAGCAATTGCCGCATTTTATGAAATTTGGCAAATGGATAAACAAAACTGCATTCCTTAATGGATTTACTAAAGAAGAGTTGTATACGATGCAACTAGAAGGTTTTGTCGATCCTAAAGGTGTTAACTAAATATGCAAGCTCCAGCGATCCATCTATGGACTGGTGCAAGAATCTCGGAGTTGGAATATACGCTTTGATAAGTTGATCAAAGCATATAGTTTTATACAGACTTGCGATGAAGCCTGTATTTACAAGAAAGTGAGTGGGAGCACTGCATCATTTCTGATAAGAATATGTGTATGACATATTGTTGATCGGAAATAATGTAGAATTATTCTGCAAAGCATAAAGGAGTGTTTGAAAGAAGTTTTTCAAAGAAATACCTCGGTAAAGCTGCTTACATATTGAGTATCAAGATCTATAGAGATAGATCAAGACGCTCGATAAGTTTTTCAATGAGTACATACCTTGACAAGATTTTGATGTAGTTCAAAATGGAACAGTCAAAGAAAAGGTTTCTTGCCTGTGTTGCAAGGTGTGAAATTGAGTAAGACTCAAAGCCCGACCACGGCAGAAGATAGAAATAGAATGAAAGTCATTCCCTATGCCTCAGCATAGGTTCTATAAAGTATGCCATGCTGTGTACCAGATCTATTGTATACCCTACACTGTGTTAAGCAAGGGAGTACAATAGTGATCTAAGAGTAGATCACTGGACAGCGGTCAAAATTATCCTTAGTGGAATAAGGAAATATTTCTCAATTATGGAGGTGACAAAAAGGTTCGTCGTAAAAAGTTACGTCGATGCAAGTTTTGACACAGATCTGGATGACTCTAAGTCTCGATCTAGATACATATTGAAAGTGGGAGCAATAAGCTAGAGTAGCTCCGTACAGAGCATTGTTGACATAGAAATTCGCAAAATACTTACGGATCTGAATGTGGCAGACCCGTTGACTAAAATTATCTCACAAGCAAAACATGATCACACCTTAGTACTCTTTGGGTGTTAATCACATAGCGATGTGAACTAGATTACTGACTCTAGTAAACCCTTTTGGGTGTTGATCACATATCGATGTGAACTATGGGTGTTAATCACATGGTGATGTGAACTATTGCTGTTAAATCACATGGCGATGTGAACTAGATTATTGACTCTAGTGCAAGTGGGAGACTGAAGGAAATATGCCCTAGAGGCAATAATAAAGTTATTATTTATTTCCTTATATCATGATAAATGTTTATTATTCATGCTAGAATTGTATTAACCGGAAACATAATACTTGTGTGAATACATAGACAAACAAAGTGTCACTAGTACGCCTCTACTTGACTAGCTCGTTAATCGAAGATGGTTATGTTTCCTAACCATAAACAAAAGAGTTGTTATTTGATTAACGGGATCACATCATTAGGAGAATGATGTGATTGACATGACCCATTCCATTAGCTTAGCAC
>NC_053025.1:559234028-559244583 GCF_003073215.2 Triticum urartu | reverse complement strand
CTGAAGTACCTGAAAAGGACTAAGGAAATGTTTCTCGTTTATGGAGGTGACGAAGAGCTCGTCGTAAAGGGTTACGTCGACGCTAGCTTCGACACAGATCGGGATGACTCTAAGTCACAAACCGGATACGTGTATATTTTGAATGGTGGGGCAGTAAGTTGGTGCAGTTGCAAGCAGAGCGTCGTGGCGGGATCTACATGTGAAGCAGAGTGCATGGCAGCCTCGGAGGCAGCACATGAAGCAATATGGGTGAAGGAGTTCATCACCGACCTAGGAGTCATACCCAATGCGTCGGGGCCAATCAAACTCTTTTGTGAGAACACTGGAGCTATTGCAGTTGCCAAGGAGCCCAGGTTTCACAAGAAGACAAGGCACATCAAGCGTCGCTTCAACTCCATTCGTGAAAATGTTCAAGATGGAGACATAGATATTTGTAAAGTACATACGGACCTGAATGTAGCAGATCCGTTGACTAAACCTCTCCCTAGGGCAAAACATGATCAACACCAGAATTCCATGGGTGTTCGATTCATCACAATGTAACTAGATTATTGACTCTAGTGCAAGTGGGAGACTGTTGGAAATATGCCCTAGAGGCAATAATAAAAGCATTATTATTATATTTCCTTGTTCATGATAATTGTCTTTATTCATGCTATAATTGTATTATCCGGAAATCATAGTACATGTGTGAATAACAGACACCAACATGTCCCTAGTGAGCCTCTAGTTGACTAGCCCGTTGATCAACAGATAGTCATGGTTTCCTAACTATGGACATTGGATGTCATTGATAACGAGATCACATCATTAGGAGAATGATGTGATGGACAAGACCCAATCCTAAACATAGCATAAAGATCGTGTAGTTCGTTTGCTAGAGTTTTGCAATGTCAAGTATCTTTTCCTTAGACCATGAGATCGTGTAACTCCCGGATACCGTAGGAGTGCTTTGGGTATACCAAACGTCACAAGTAACTGGGTGACTATAAAGGTAGACTACGGGTATCTCCGAAAGTGTCTGTTGGGTTGACACGGATCAAGACTGGGATTTGTCACTCCGTATGACGGAGAGGTATCACTGGGCCCACTCGGTAATGCATCATCATAATGAGCTCAAAGTGACCAAGTGTCTGGTCACGGGATCATGCATTACGGTATGAGTAAAGTGACTTGCCTGTAACGAGATTGAACGAGGTATTGGGATACCGACGATCGAATCTCGGGCAAGTAACATATCAATTGACAAAGGGAATTGCATACGGGGTTGATTGAATCCTCGACATCGTGGTTCATCCGATGATATCATCGTGGAGCATGTGGGAGCCATCATGGGTATCCAGATCCCGCTGTTGGTTATTGACCGGAGAGTCGTCTCGGTCATGTCTGCTTGTCTCCCGAACCCGTAGGGTCTACACACTTAAGGTTCGGTGACGCTAGGGTTGTGAAGATATGTATATGCAGTAACCCGAATGTTGTTCGGAGTCCCGGATGAGATCCCGGACGTCACGAGGAGTTCCGGAATAGTCCGGAGGTAAAGAATTATATATAGGAAGTGCTGTTTCGGCCATCGGGACAAGTTTCGGGGTACCCGGTATTGTACCGGGACCACCGGAAGGGTCCCGGGGGTCCACCGGGTGGGGCCACCTATCCCGGAGGGCCCCATGGGCTGAAATAGGAGGGGACCCAGCCCAAAGTGGGCTGGGGCGCCACACCCCTTGGGGCCCATGCGGCTAGGGTTGGGGAAACCCTAAAGGGGGCGCCCCTTGCCTTGGGGGGCAAGCCCCCCACCCTTGGCCGCCGCCCCCCCCCTAGGAGATCCATCTCCTAGGGCCGGCCACACCCCTTGGGCACCCCTATATATAGTTGAGGAGAGGGAGGACTTCATACCACAGCCCCTGGCGCCTCCCTCTCTCCCCGTTACGTCTCTCTCTCGTTGCAAAGGCGAAGCCCTGCAACTGTGACGCCCTGCATCCACCACCACGCCGTCGTGCTGCTGGATCTTCATCAACCTCTCCTCTTCCCTTGCTGGATCAAGAAGGAGGAGACGTCTCCTGTCCCGTATGTGTGTTGAACGCGGAGGTGCCATCCGTTCGGCGCTTGTCATCGGTGATTTGTATCACGTCGTGTACGACTACTTCATCCTCGTTCTAACGAACGCTTCCGCTCGTGATCTACAAAGGTATGTAGATGCAATCTGAATACTCGTTGCTTGATGAACTCATAGATGGATCTTGGTGAAGCCGTAGGAAAATTTTTGTTTTCTGCAACGTTCCCCAACAGTACTAGCCAGTTGCTTCGAAAGTCCGCACAGGAGGGTGCTATATTTCAACATTGTAGGAGCCTTATTGTGCCACTAGCAACATCATCATAGAAGACATCAAAGTGAATAAGTAAGATTTTGAAAATATAAGCATTGAGCATGAATTGAGAGAGGGTAATTTCGAGGCGCATGTGACCAACCTAAGGCTCCTGCTTGGCTTCATCCCGATCATTATGTATGGCTGTTAGGGAGCAATGCTAGACCTACGAAAGAGATTCTACGTAAGTAAACGAGCAGATGTATGTGGAGGATTGCTATTGGACCTAAGAGGTGGACAGGGCCCACCCCTTTGAAATTGGGGGGGGGGGGCAGATAATCAGATAATTAACAAGAAGGATTTACGTAAGACTTTAGTAAACTCAGATAGGTGTAAGATTACTGGATGTTCGCACTGAAAAAAATAACGCGCTATACCGTCACTAATAGCACACTATAGTGTGTAAAGAGTAGTCCCCCGCAAAAAAGAAAAGTAAAGAATAGTCTCGCTAAATAAATCAATGTATAATGTCTCACTAATAGCGCAACATAGCGCGCCAATAGTGTATTTTAAAGGGCGCCGCTATTCGTATAGCGTGCTACTTTTTTCTTGCCTGTTAGGCACACCTGAATTGATAGGGTGTTGCTGGAGATGTAGGCTAGGTTGTTTGGTTGAGTATCACATGTTTCTTTTCTGCTGTGGTCATCGTTCTCGCGCCATACGCTGTACGATGTATCCAACCTTGTAACCCTCTAACTCCTTCTAGTAATGAAAAGCTATGCAATCCTTTGTGTATCTCTATTCTCTTTACTTAAAAAGAATGTAAGGTTCTCGTTTTACCTTTCTTTCTATCACCCCTTCGTCCAACCTTCTGTGTATAATAATCAATCATCTTAATTTACTTACCGTCTGAACGAACTAAATTCATTTTAATTTACTTACCAAACTTGTGATTAAAATATAAGGCAAAACATGGCAGAATTGGATAAACATTTATTTACACAATCGTATACTATGGTCAGGTAAATCACTTCGGATCAAAATATAAGGTAAATCACAGACAAAGTTTGATGAACATTTATTTACACAAATCGCATATTATGCGCAGGTAAATCACAACATACTAACTTATAGAATATTTATATCCCGTTGCAACACACGAACATTGTTCTAGTTTGTGAAAAAAAAGTACACCTAAAATTGCTTGTATTCCGAACTCTTTAGTAGTTGAATAAAATGGTCCATACTCCCCTAAAAGAACTGCTGAGCATCTTTGTTGGTCATGACCTGCCGATCGTCAGGGGAGACTCCACGAGACAAGCAGTACTTTCCCTTAAATCTTATTGAAAAAACTACTTTCCGTAAAAAATCCTGAAAAAGAGAGACTGGACACTGTTGTAGTGTTGCACACAAACACGAACAGAGCTCACCTTGGGCAATGGGCATGCATGCAGGGATCACTAAGCGTCCATAAAAAAACAAACCCGCATGGTTGGACAATGTTGTAGTGTTGCCAGGATCAGGCCAACTTCACCGCACCACCCCAAACAGACGTCCGTTGCGTTCGGATTCTGTCCGTTTAGGAGTGGCAATGGGTGATAAAACGAACATGTACGTCCGGTATAGTTGGAGGCGCCCAACGCACCAACCAACCCAAAATGTCCCTCTCGGCCGCGCGCCTCACCCGTCCGCGAGCTCGCGCTCTCACTCTGCTCGTTCACCGCTGCGGATGCCGGCCGGCGCGCGCCGCGCCGCGCCCGCTCACGCCCCGCCTGCGCTGCGCCCGCAGCCACGCCAGCCCCGCCTCGCTTGCCGCCGGGCCGCGCCCGCGCCGCGCCTGCTCCACACACAGGCCACGCGCGCCCTCCCGCGTGCCCTGCTCGCCCGCCGCGCTCGCCGCCGGGCCACGTCCCGCGCCCGCGCTTGCTCCGTGCAGTCGCACCTCGCCCCGCCCGCTCGAGCCGTGCAGCCCCGCCTCGCCCTGGGCGCGGCCGCCTCGCAGCGGCTCAACCCCGCCTGCAGCCGCGCGCTCGCCCGCCCCGCCCTGCCCTCGCGCCGTGCACAGCGGCCTCGCCTCGCCGTCGCCCCGCCCGCCCCCGCCTCGCCCTCGCCCGCACGCCCCTGTGCGCGCCTCGCTCGTGTGCAGCCGGTCGTGCGTCGCCCGCGCTGGCAACGTTCCGCCCGCGCGCCGCCGCGCCTCGCATGCGTTGGTGGGTGGGTGGGTGGACACGATGGGCCAGGGGAGAGAAAAGAGAGAGGGTGACATGTGGGGCACGCCCGGACACAGCGGACGAAGAGGAGGACGGAGGCGTCCGTTTTCTGTCCGCTTTTGCCTGAAAGCGAGACCAACATTGGTCCAGAGATGGGGTGAAACGGACATAAAACGGATGAAAATATAGAATGAGGTATGCCGTTGGGTCGTCTGATATGTCCGTTTTACCCTAAACGGACGTACTCAGACAAAGTGGAGTCGTGCGGTGGAGTTGGCCTCACGTCACTCTCATGTTGCTAAATTATGAACGCTGGCCACTCCGCCGCCTCCACGAGCTCTAGCTGCTTCTCCAGACCAGACAGTTCTGGCACTAGAGCTTGCCAAAACTCTCTAATTTTGTGCTACCAATTGCAACGAGGCGCGTTGTTGCAATTGGCTACATGATAGCGATAAGCTCTAGTGCGATGTATCAAGTTTTTTTTTTATAATCAGGAGCTCACAGTTTTTTCAAAAAAAAAAACGACCCTCGACCTCTGCGTCAAGACGATGCATGTAACCATTTTATTAATTATTCATTTAAATCTTACAAAGTACATCAATAAGTCTAAAACCATTTTAACAACATCTATCGCTACTCCTATCAACTTGATAAAAGGGTGCGTATTATCAAGGCCGCCTGCCCAGACCTCACATTAAAGCCCAACATTTAAAACCGAAGACCTCGACCAAGCTGCAATTGCCGGGTCTCGGGCGCACACCGGACCAGCGCACTCTGAACGGGCATCACATGCGAACACTGTAGAATCCTTTGCCACAGTCTTCCACCGATCCATTTTCGGAGCAAGTACCGACGCATTGACCTTGCCAGGTCTGTCGTCGTTGACACCACCACAACTCCAGGCAACAACACCACGTTACGTGTGTCCGTCATCACGCATCCGTCGCAGAGACCCTGCAACGCCACACCGCCGAGACTCCATGTCGTTGATGCATCACATGAAACGCCGCTCAACCGTTGAAACCGTTCACTCGTCCCTCGAGCCAATGCACACTTCCAAAAATGACGTCCACAAGGGGGGAACAACATAAGAGCATTGCCGTCATCCGATCGAGTAATCTAGGGTTTTCCTCGAAGGTAGCGGATAGAGGTCTGGAGCTTCTCCACAGTGATGCCTTCAAGAAGGGTATGACATAGAAGAGCGCCACCATCGCTGGCCTTGGCAACTAGACGAGAACAAGTTTTTCACCGGATCTGCTCGACGAACCTTCATCTAGCATCGTGCGCACGGGTCGTCACTGATCTATGCTGCCGCGCAGCGAGCCGGCCACATCGGCCATATCAGATCAGACCGGAGTCCAGACCACGCATGCTAGTGAACTATCCACCAGGCCCTCTACGCCGCCGCTGCCAATCCGAGGTTAGATGGCATGCTGCCAGGAAGCCGACGTGCCGTGGAGACCAAGATCCGGGGCGCACGCTCCCGCTCGCCTAGATGTCTCGCACCACCCTGTGCCGCGAGAGGAAGGAGCACCTCCACCACCGTTGTCAGCCACCTGGGCTTGGCCCAGCAACGGCGGAGGGGATGGAGAGATCTGCGGCGAAGGTCCTGGCGGCTGGGCTTGGGTGCCGCCTGCGCGGGAGGGCGACGCGGGGGACGCCAGGTCCTTTTCGCCTGGGGCCCAGATCAGGAGCTCACACCTACAACTTGATTTCATTGAAACGAAACCATATAATCCCCCGCGTCGCCTACAAGAATCATTCCCTACGCCGCCGCCCGAAGACGCCGCAGGGCGGCCGACGACGGTGGCGGGGCTTCTCCTCGTGGCTCGCCTGGGTCTGTGAGTGCCGGCTCTCAGCGGGATTAGGTGGTGCTCCGGGAGCGCGTATGCCTGGCGTCCATATGCGTGGTGGTAGAGCTCGGCGAAGGGTGGTGGGGCGCGGCTGCTGGTGCTCTGTGCACCATGTGCGGCCGTGTCGGTTGTGGCCGGCGAGACGAGCGCTGGATAGGGCGATGGCGCGCGTGTTGAGCATGGGTCTCATGGGCGTGTGGTCAGTCCTTTGGAGGTGCTTGGGGATGGGTCGTTGGGCCTTGCTTCGGTGACCTGGCCGGCTCTCGTGGGCGTGCTGGGCAAGATGCCTCTTTTCTTGGTGGTTGATGTGATGAGGAGGGCATGAGGGGAGCCGGGAAAATCCCGTCTTGGCTTGGTGCGGGTGGCGACGACACCGCCCCTAGGCGTCGTAATTCAAAAGCGTCTCTACATTGCTTCCCTCCTCCCCTGGTGGTCTTTGTGTTAGAGATAATCTTGGCATGAAAGACTCAGGCGTGTGGCTTGGCGCATGGTGCGGCCGAGCATGGGCGAAGCAGCCGGATCGTGGGCTGTCTGTTGGCTGCATGCATGGTTGTTAGCTGCATGTATGTGTTAGCCGAGTTGTGCGTTAGTGGACTTAGTGCGTGCGTGCATGTAGTTAGCTAGTTGGTGGTGTGTGGCCACTGGCCTGGGTGCATGAGTGTGCTATATAATGTGTACTCGGCTGTGAGGCCAGGGGAGAGTAGCGACGAGACATGTAGTCTCCAGTAGTCTTTCGTGTGCGTGTGGCGCCGGTCTGTTGCCGCGCCACGGGCACGGTATGTGTCGAGCCATGTGTAGCCATGTAGCCACTGTAAAGAAGAAAAAGATTGGGGCGTTTGTGCGCCTGTGACGGTGTTCGTGCGCCGGCCGAAAAATTTTGTGTCCATTGTTCTTCTTCTTCCACCTCCGTTCGAGTGAGAGGAGAGGTAGCTAGAGGGCTGCGGTTCCAACACTTTGGTCCACGAAAATGCTTGCTCCCCTCGTGGGACAATCAATGGCAGTGATTTCCTCATCGTTTACCTTCATGGAGGCATTATGAGTAGTAGTGAAATGGCTAGCCATAACTTTCGTTGGTGGCGCGCCATTTTTCATCAACGCCAGTATTATTTTTTTCAAATAATGATGGCGTCGGCATATTTATAATATGATGTTAGTGTTGGCGTATATTTTGTTGTCACGCCATAGATATTTGCTAAGGGTTTTTTTTTTCTGTTTGCCCAATTTGTTATGGCATAGCCCATTAGGCCCACGCAAGCACTAGTCCATCTTCTAACTATCCCTAGCTATATCCAGTCAAAAAACTTAAGTCAGATTCACCCCCATCTGTTTCACTTCGCCCCCCTCTCGACCAGCGACGTCACCGCCACCTCCCATCCACACCGCTCATCGCCGCCGCCACCTCCCCCGCGCATCTTCTTCCCCTCCCCTAGCGTCTCCCTCGTCCGTGAACACCATGGATTCCGTGTAATCCGTGGATTTGGTTTATTTGTGTACAGTCGACGTAGATTGGAGCTTTGCCCGTGACAAAACTTTGCCGATGGGGCCCGTCGGTTTTTGTGTTATTCGCCGACGGTCCATATTTCACGGCGGCCACCATCAGCTTAGTTCTAGCTTTGCCGTGGCCTTATTTGCTGACGGTTTCCATCTAGCCGCCAGCTTAGCTCAATCTATGACGACGGGGCCCATCGGCAAATCTTTGGTCGTTGGCATATTCGATGATTCGTGTAGTGCAAAGTAATACTCCCTCCGTTTCTTTTTAGTCCGCATATAAAATTTGGACAAAGTCAAACTTTGTCAACTTTGACTAAGTTTATAAAAAATATCAAGATTCACAATATACAATCAATATCATATAGCTTTAATATTGTAGATGTTGATATATTTTTTTCTCTGAAAAGTTAGTCAAACTTTAGAAAGTTTGACTTTCACCAAATATTATATGAGGACTAAAAGAAACGAAGGAAGTACATCAATAAGTCTGAAGCCACCATCTTTGCAACAACTATCACTACTCCTATCCACAGAATGAAGGGGTGCAGATTGTCGGGAGCGCATACCCCGACATCAGACCAAAGTCCAACATCTAAAGCCGGAGGTCCCAACCAAGCCAAATTGTCGGGTTTGGGTCACACACCGGTCCGGCGCCATCTCAGTGGGCATCGTATGCGCACGCTGTCACTACCAGAAAAACTGCCTTTGCCGACGGCCGAATCTATGCCGACGGCCCCCGTCGGCATCGCCGCACCTATGTCGACGGCCGAGGATGGGCCGTAGGCGTAGCAAAGCCGTCGGCATACATCAATCTATGCCGATGGGGCCGTCGGCATAGACGAGGCCGTCGGGACCGCCAGAGATACGCCTACGGGGCCCGTCGGCATAGGACAGGCCGTCGGCATATCCCGGGCCCACCTCCCCGGTCAGTGCTGACCACTTGACGGCGTTTATCCTACGCCGACGGGCAGTAACGGCGGCCGTCGGCATATCTGTGGCAGAGGTATGCCTACGGCACAGCCGTCGGCATAGGCCCCTCTGCCACGTCAACGATCCGTGTGCCACACCACGTCATCGATCCGTGTGTGCACAGATATGCCGACGGCCTTGCCGTCGGCATATGTTTACTTTACTTAATTTTTTATTTTATCTGTGGGAGAGATATGCCTACGGCATAGCCGTCGGCATAGGCCCCTTCGCCACGTCATCGATCTGTGTGCCACGCCACGTCATCGATCCGTGGGACAATCTGCGTGTGTGCACAGATTGCCGTCGGCATACGTGTATTTTTTTTATTTTTACTTTGTTTTGTTATTTTTACTTTATTTTAGTTTTTGCTTTTGCATAAGATAATTACGCCTTATCTAAAAAAACATACCCGATGGTATATTGATTGCCCCCCATTACGAACGTCGCTATCGCCGTGTCACGGAGGGGGGAAACGGTCGACACGGAAGGAATTCTGGTTGGTGGGGGGATTCGGGGTGTAGCTATGTCACCGAAACATCGCACAGGTCCCGATGCATATGTGAAAGTGTTCATGCATGCGTAGACGCCCGTCTTGGGGCTCCGGGGTGTGCCCCCCCTCACGGACGGCGCCGCCGCCGGCACCTCGAGGGGGAAAACGGACGCGTGGGGTCTACACGGAGGGGATCTTGCTGTGGGTCTGGCCCGGATGTTGCTCCAAAGTGTTCCTATGGGCTGACCTAACACAACCGGGTGGGAAGGTCCACTGGTCAAAGCCCGTCCGTGCAAAGTCAAAGGGGTAGATCCCGTGGTCAAATGCTATAGGGTTAGGCGGGACGGGGGCACTGGGGGAGCAATGCCACCGGAGCGTCGCATCGGGCGCTCATACATGCGGGGTGGTGTGGTGGCATGTCCGAAGAGGCGGGACGCGTCTCCGGTGCGTGGCCCCCCTCACGGACGGCAATTACACGGTAGTAGACGTTCTGCGGTAACGATGCGGCGTCAATATTACTAAATACTCGGAGCGCGATAAAATCATGAGTTTTTTTGCACGACGTGGGCACATGTGCTATAGGAACGATGGTATTTTTTCATAATTTTTGGTGATGGAGAAGTATCCGAAAAATTCCCTCTACGCGGATTGCCCTTCGCGCGTCTACGGCTGTGGCCGGCGGCCTCCGGGGGCTAGCATGCCGCCAAATCTTGCGCCGGCGGCCTCTCACAAGTCTGGAAGTGTTGTGGCGGTTGCAAACGCCCGGCACGCGTGTCCGGGGTGTGCCCCCCTCACGGACGGCGCCGCCGCCGGCACCTGGAGGGGGAAAACGGACGCGTGGGGTCTACACGGAGGGGATCTTGCTATGGGTCTGGCCCGGATGTTGCTCCAAAGTGTCCTATGGGCTGACCTAACACAACCGGGTGGGGAGGTCCACTGGTCAAAGCTCGTCCGTGCAAAGTCAAAGGGGTAGATCCCGTGGTCAAACGCTATAGGGTTAGGCGGGACGGGGGCACTGGGGGGTAGCAATGCCACCGGAGCATCGCACCGGGCCCTCATACATGCGGGGTGGTGTGGTGGCATGTCCGAAGAGGCGGGACGCGTCTCCGGTGCGTGGCCCCCCTCACGGACGGCGATGACATGGTAGTAGACGTTCTGCGGTAACGATGCGGCGTCAATATTACTAAATACTCGGAGCGCGATAAAATCATGAGTTTTTTTGCACGACGTGGGCACATGTGC
>NC_053025.1:559217434-559233028 GCF_003073215.2 Triticum urartu | reverse complement strand
AGTTCTTGCGATCAGATCGTGGGGGAGAATACTTGAGTCACGAATTTGGCACGCACTTAAAAATGTGGAATAGTTTCACAACTCACCGCCGCCTGGAATCACCTCAGCGTAATGGGTGTGTCCGAACATCATAATCGCACTCTATTAGATATGGTGCAATCTATGATGTCTCTTACCGATTTACCGTTGCCATTTTGGGGCTATGCTTTAGAGACTGCCGCATTCACTTTAAATAGGACTCCGTCAAAATCCGTTGAGACGACACCGTATGAATTATGGTTTGGGAAGAAACCTAAGCTTTCGTTTCTAAAAGTTTGGGGATGCGATGCTTATGTCAAGAAACTTCAACCTGAAAAGCTCGAACCCAAGTCGGAAAAATGTGTCTTCATAGGATACCCTAAAGAAACTGTTGGGTATACCTTCTACCTCAGATCTGAAGACAAGATCTTTGTTGCTAAGAATGGGTCCTTTCTAGAGAAAGAGATTCTCTTGAAAGAAATAAGTGGGAGGAAGGTAGAACTTGATGAAGTATTACCTCTTGAACCGGTATGTGGCGCAGCTCAAGAAAAGGTTCCTGAGGTGCCTGCACCGACTACTAGAGAGGAAGTTGATGATGATGATCGTGAAACTTCAGATCAAGTTGCTACTGAACTTCATAGGTCCACAAGGACACGTTCCGCACCAGAGTGGTACAGCAACCCTGTCTTGGAAATCATGTTGTTAAACAACGGTGAACCTTCGAACTATGAAGAAGCGATGGCGGGCCCGGATTCCAACAAATGGCTGGAAGCCATGAAATCCGAGATAGGATCCATGTATGAAAACGAAGTATGGACTTTGACTGACTTGCCCGTTGACCGGCGAGCCATAGAAAATAAATGGATCTTTAAGAAGAAGACAGACGCAGATGGTAATGTGACCATCTATAAAGCTCAGCTTGTCGCTAAGGGTTATTGACAAGTTCAAGGGGTTGACTATGATGAGAATTTCTCACTCGTAGCGAAGCTGAAGTCCGTCCGAATCATGTTAGCAATTGCCGCATTCTATGATTATGAGATATGGCAAATGGACGTCCAAATAACGGCAATTCCTTAATGGTTTCCTTAAAGGAAGAATTGTATATGATGCAGCCGGAAGGTTTTGTTCGATCCTAGAATGCTGGACAAGGTGTGCAAGCCTCCACGCTCGATTTATGGGGCTGGTGCAAGCATCTCCGGAGTTGGAACATTCCGTTTTGATGAGATGAATCAAAGCGTTTGGGTTTATGCAGACTTATGGAGGAAGCCTGCATTTACAAGAAAGTGAGTGGAGCTCTGTAGCATCTTCATATTGTATGTGGATGACCATACTGTTGAATGGGAAATGAATATAGAATTTCTTGAAAGCATAAGGCTACTTGAACAAGTGTTTTCAATGAAGACCTTGGAGAAGCTGCTTATATATAGCATCAAGATCTATAGAGATAGATCGACACGCCTCATTGGTCTTTCACAGAGTACGTACCTTGACAAGATATTGAAGAAGTTCAAAATGGATCAGTCAAAGAAGGGGTTCTTGCCTGTATTGCAAGGTACGAGATTGAGCCACGGCTCCAATGCCCGACCACGGCAGAAGATAGAGAAAAGATGAGTGTCGTCCCCTATGCCTCAGGCCATAGGGTCTATCATGCTATGCTGTGTACCAGACCTGATGTAAACCTTGCCGTAAGTTTGGTAGGAAGGTACCAAAGTAATCCCGGCAATGGAACACTGGACAGCGGTCAAGAATATCCTGAAGTACCTGAAAAGGACTAAGGAAATGTTTCTCGTTTATGGAGGTGACGAAGAGCTCGTCGTAAAGGGTTACGTCGATGCTAGCTTCGACACAGATCTGGATGACTCTAAGTCACAAACCGGATACGTGTATATTTTGAATGGTGGGGCAGTAAGCTGGTGCAGTTGCAAGCAAAGCGTTGTGGCGGGATCTACATGTGAAGCGGAGTACATGGCAGCCTCGGAGGCAGCACAAGAAGCAGTCTGGGTGAAGGAGTTCATTACCGACCTAGGAGTCATACCCAATGCGTCGGGCCCGATGACTCTCTTCTGTGACAACACTGGAGCTATTGCCCTTGCCAAGGAGCCCAGGTTTCACAGGAAGACCAGGCATATCAAGCGTCGCTTCAACTCCATTCGTGAAAGTGTTCAAAATGGAGACATAGAGATTTGTAAAGTACATACGGACCTGAATGTGGCAGATCCGTTGACTAAACCTCTCCCTAGAGCAAAACATGATCAACACCAGAACTGCATGGGTGTTCGTTCATCACAATGTAACTAGACTATTGACTCTAGTGCAAGTGGGAGACTGTTGGAAATATGCCCTAGAGGCAATAATAAAATGGTTATTATTATATTTCTTTGTTCATGATAATTGTCTATTGTTCATGCTATAATTGTGTTATCCGGAAATCGTAATACATGTGTGAATACATAGACCACAACACGTCCCTAGTGAGCCTCTAGTTGACTAGCTCGTTGATCAAAGATAGTCATGGTTTCCTGACTATGGACATTGGATGTCATTGATAACGGGATCACATCATTAGGAGAATGATGTGATGGACAAGACCCAATCCTAAGCATAGCTCAAAGATTGTGTAGTTCGTTTGTTGTAGCTTTTCCGAATGTCAAGTATCATTTCCTTAGACCATGAGATTGTGCAACTCCCGGATACCGTAGGAGTGCCTTGGGTGTGCCAAACGTCACAACGTAACTGGGTGACTATAAAGGTACATTACAGGTATCTCCGAAAGTGTCTGTTGGGTTGGCACGAATCGAGACTGGGATTTGTCACTCCGTATGACGGAGAGGTATCTCTGGGCCCACTCGGTAATGCATCATCATAATGAGCTCAATGTGATCAAGTGGTTGATCACGGGATCATGCATTACGGTACGAGTAAAGTGACTTGCCGGTAACGAGACTGAACAAGGTATTGGGATACCGACGATCGAGTCTCGGGCAAGTAACGTACCGATTGACAAAGGGAATTGTATAGGATTGATTGAATCCTCGACATCGTGGTTCATCCGATGAGATCATCGTGAGAGCATGTGGGAGCCAACATGGGTATCCAGATCCCGCTGTTGGTTATTGACCGGAGAGTCTCTCGGTCATGTCTGCATGTCTCCCGAACCCGTAGGGTCTACACACTTAAGGTTCGGTGACGCTAGGGTTGTTAGGATGAATTGTATGTGATTACAAAATGTTGTTCGGAGTCCCGGATGAGATCCCGGATGTCATGAGGAGTTCCGGAATGGTCCGGAGGTGAAGATTTATATGTAGGAAGTTGTCATACGGTCACCGGAAAGGTTCGGGGGCATATCGGTATTGTACCGGGGCCACCGGAGGGGTTCCGGGGGTCCACCGGGAGGGGCCACCTCTCTCGGAGGGCCTAATGGGCTGTAGAGGAAAGGGAACCAGCCCTACATGGGCTGGCCGCATCCCCCCCTTGGGCCCATGCGCCTAGGGTGGGGGGGAAACCCTAAAGGGGGCGCCCCCCTTGCTTGGGGGGCAAGCCCCCTCCCCTTGGCCGCCGCCCCCCCTCTAGATCTCATCTAGAGGGGGCCGGCCCCCTTCCTCCTTCCCCTATAAATAGAGGGGCAAAGGGGAGGGCTGCACACAACATCCAAGGCGCAGCCCCTCCCCTCCCCAACACCTCTCCTCCTCCGTAAGAGCTTGGCGAAGCCCTGCCGGAGTACTGCAGCTTCACCACCACCACGCCGTCGTGCTGCTGTTGGAGCCCTCTTCCTCAACCTCTCCCTCCTCCTTGCTGGATCAAGGCGCGGGAGACGTCCTCGCTCCGTACGTGTGTTGAACGCGGAGGTGCCGTCCGTTCGGCGCTAGGATCTTCGGTGATTTGGATCACGACGAGTACGACTCCATCAACCCCGTTCTCTTGAACGCTTCCGCTCGTGATCTACAAGGGTATGTAGATGCACTCCTCTCTCCCTCGTTGCTAGATGACTCCATAGATTAGATCTTGGTGTTGCGTAGAATTTTTTTAAAAAATTCTGCTACGTTCCCCAACAGGGAGGTGGCTGCCGGATATCGCCAGTGGTGTCCATGCTCGGCCACTTGCGGTTGAAGTTGGCGCCGGCGCGCGGCGTTAGCGATGCTTGGTGGTGCAACTGCCTGGTGCGGTAGTCTTGCTTGTCGCCCCCTCCCGGAAACCTATTGGTCCTGATCATGCGAGCTCAGGGGTGAGCGACTCTGCCTGTCGACGGCGTAGTGTCCTCCAATCCAGGACTAGAGGGCAGGGGGCTCTCTTCGGAGGTAGAGAGGAATGGTGGACCGGATGGCTTGGCTCAAGGGGGATGACGGAGCGTGACAATCGTCCTGCAGCGGGATCTACCTCGGCTTAGTCGCGACGTGTGTTGGCTCCTGTTCGCCGAGGGCTTCGATGTTCAAGCTTGTGCTTGGTGCATTCGAGTCTTGTTAGTTGCTCTGGTATCTTGTATCTTTGCCGCTTATGGTTTTTTCTTCCTTTCTTTTGTATCTTGAACTTGTGACTCGGTGGGTGCTTTATCTATACTACTATTAAACAAGCAAACATGTTCCCCTGGCGAACGAAAACTCTGCCATCCTAAATCCCCACGTTCGCAACAGCTACAAGAAAAAAAAAAGTAACGATAACCGGAAAGGTCGCAATCACCGCTGTGCCCTTCGTCCAACCTTCCCCAAAACCTCGCGTTCTCCTCCTCCCCATCGAGCGCCGCCGCCGCGCGTCTATGAATCTCTCCCACAGGCACGACTCGCTGCCCTCCCTGGTTCGCTGCAACTCCACCTCACCTCAATCGCCACCAGCCTCCCTCCACCATTGCCTCGACCTCCAACGCCCGATGCTCGCCCTCCGCTAGATCGGCGCTGCCCGATGTGTGGGATGCGAGAGTCCGGCTGCAGCTGCGTGGCCACGACACGGCTGGCACGGCGCGTATGCAGCAGCTCACAAACAGCAGCGGCTCGACAGAAGCGGCGATGGGCTGCAGGGCTGCGGCGATGGCGGTCGTCCGGCATATGGAGCGGCTCTAACAGGCAGGCTGCTAAGCGCGAGTAGGGCTCAGCAGAGCGCATAAGTCCAGCGCATCATGGTCGGGCCAGCGGGGCAACGATGTACGATGTACGCGGAGGTGGTGGTTCATCGATGTGCGTACGTATCCTTACAAGATCAAGGGGATAGGTTGCTGTGGTAACTTCATTGATGCAAATCTAAATTTTCAAAACACGTCAACAAAAATTGTGTGATACAGCATGATGTTCTTCCTGTTATATAAGTTCATTCTAATGATTCTTATTTGCGTTCGGTAACAGGATTGTTCTCTCCAGCTGTTCGATTTGCACATACGACAATCGAAGTGTGCCTATGTTTGGCCGGCCATGGCTGCCCGGTTCGATCCGTGGCCTAGGGAGCAGGGGCGGCGGCGTAGGGAATCCAGGGGGTCGCCGGCGGCAGGACGGCATGGTCGGGATGTGAGACGCCGTGGTCGTCGGCGAAGATCATGCGGCTCGTGGCGGGACAGGTTTTTCGGAAGCCCGTTCGCGTCCTATAGACCAGGGCGTGATGATGCGGTAGCGCGCGGCCGTGAAAGATAGAAGAGATGGAGGAACGCAGACACGGGTAGCGATGCAGGAGCCTTACTACCGCTGTGTCGACGCTCCAAGGGTGCAGGTTCTTCTGGCAGTGCCGTATCCCCCGCTTGCTGCGTCGTCGGGATGGATGTGTCCCCGGTGTCTCGCGCCGCTGCCGGCACTACCGCTTTGGGCTGCCCGCGCTTCGCATGCCCAGAAAGCACGCCGCTCCCCCTGTGGCTGGCTCTAGCCTGGCGCATCAGAAGTTGGGGACAAGCCTTGGCGCCTAACTTTCTCCCCAAGGCTTTGACCCGTTGTCCTCAGGCTGGCGTGCGAGCGTGTGCAATACGCCTCCCTACTTCGACCGTGGGGTTGCAGAGCCGGATGGCGCCTCCGCATCCTGCCATGCTGGACGCCCGCACCCTCCTGCCTAGCCTCCGAATGCGAGGGGCTCGGCTAGCCAACTCTCTCAGCGCCGGGGGGCTAACCATCGAGTGCCGTATCGCTTCCTTTCCCCGATGGCGCATGGACGGGGGATCCGGTCGCCTGCGCACCAACTGAAGATGGAAGGTCGTGGCCGCTTCGACACCAACCACTCCTAAGGATCAACCTCTGTGAGATCATGGCTTCTCCGTCAGGTGTGACTGGCTACGCAGGGTTTCAAGTTACCCGTCTCTGCGGCGATCTCCCCAGCCCAGTCCTCGCCTGTCACTCCCGTCTTCCAGGCAGGGATTGCTGCCCCGGCCCCTGCTCACGCTCCCTCAAGCTCGTCGCCGCTCTTTTTACCGCTGCAGCCCGCCATCCTTGTTGATCCAATTGCGTGGCTCCCAGAGCTCTAAAGAACCGGCGCAAGACGCTCGCCGGCATCACTGGCTTCAACCTCGGAAGGTGTAGCCCCAGACTCAGAGAGAAGCAGCAAACCGTCCCCATCGCGCAACTGGCTGAGCAGCTCCTCTACCGCAGGTTGGGGATTGTTGCTGATGGTGAGCCTGTCACGGAGGCGGCCATTGGCAGGTACGTGGAGCTGTTCAAGGGCCAACTCCTGACATCGCCGTGGCGGCTTTGCGAGCCCTTTTCCAGCTCGATTGCGACCTTGCTACTGCCGTTGAAGATGCTCTGATTGAGCACGGAGGTGTGGCGGCTCCTGAGCTACAGGATGGACTTGGCGGCACCTCGACCTCATGCTGATCCTGGGAAGATTGCCTGCTGCTGGAGTTAATTTGTTGCTAATGTTAGACAACTACCTAATTAGTGTAGCCATTATAGTTCAGCGGATGGTCCCAGTTTGTACACCTGTTTGTCCCAGACTATTGTTGTGTCTGCTGGAGGTTGCCTTGGCGAGGCGTTGGCCATGTGTGAGGCCTTTATCTGTAACTGGGAAGTGCCCTTTGATATTGAACCTTGTCTATTTCCTATTCTGCTCACAACGATGTTTGTCTAGTGCTCAATGACAGATCAAAGCCACAACCTTGCTGTTCTGAACTGGAACGTTCGTGGCCTAAACTGTCCTGCTCGCCGTGCGACCGTTCGCGAAACCATTGCTGCTACTCCTTGTCACCTTATATGCCTCCAAGAAACTAAACTCGAGCACGTCGACTCCTTCATCGCAAGCTCCATTGGTGGGCAGAGGCTGGGTAAATTCGCCCAACGCCCTGCTGTCGGCACCCGTGGTGGAATCCTGATGCTCTGGGATGAGCTGTCATTGAAGGTTGAGGATGTTCATTTCGGCGTGTACTCATTGTCAGCCAAGAGTACTCTAGTGAGCTCCGGTATCCCTTTCAAGATCACGTCGGTTTACAGCCCAACTCGCTCAAACCTCAAGGATGCCTTTTTCCAAGAGCTCATTCTGGAAAAACCACCCCCTGGGGATAGATGGCTTGTTAATGGAGACTTTAACCAAATACACCGAGCCCAGGACAAAAATTGTTGGGGAACGTAGTAATTTCAAAAAAATTCCTACGCACACGCAAGATCATGGTGATGCATAGCAACGAGAGGGGAGAGTGTGATCTACGTACCCTTGTAGATCGACAACGGAAGCGTTTGGTTGATGTAGTCGTACGTCTCCACGGCCCGACCGATCAAGCACCGAAACTACGGCACCTCCGAGTTCTAGCACACGTTCAGCTCGATGACGATCCCCGGACTCCGATCCAGCAAAGTGTCGGGGAAGAGTTCCGTCAGCACGACGGCGTGGTGACGATCTTGATGTACTACCGTCGCAGGGCTTCGCCTAAGCACCGCTACAATATTATCGAGGACTATGGTGGAAGGGGGCACCGCACACGGCTAAGAATATGATCACGTGGATCAACTTGTGTGTCTAGGGGTGCCCCCTGCCCCCGTATATAAAGGAGCAAGGGGAGGAGGCCGGCCGGCCCTATAGGCGCGCCAAGGAGGAGTCCTCCTCCTAGTAGGAGTAGGACTCCTACTAGGAGGGGGAAGGAAGTGGGGAGGGAGAGGGAAAGGGGGGCGCCGCCCCCCTCTCCTAGTCCAATTCGGACCAGGGGGAGGGCGCGCGGCCCACCTTGGCTGCCCCTCTCTCTCCACTAAGGCCCATATGGCCCATTACTTCTCCCGGGGGGTTCCGGTAACCCTCCGGCTCTCCGGTTTTCTCCGAAATCACCCGGAACACTTCCGGTGTCCGAATATAGCCGTCCAATATATCAATCTTTATGTCTCGACCATTTCGAGACTCCTCGTCATGTCCGTGATCACATCCGGGACTCCGAACTAACTTCGGTACATCAAAACTCATAAACTCATAATATAACTGTCATCGAAACCTTAAGCGTGCGGACCCTACGGGTTCGAGAACAATGTAGACATGACCGAGACACGTCTCCGGTCAATAACCAATAGCGGAACCTGGATGCTCATATTGGCTCCTACATATTCTACGAAGATCTTTATCGGTCAGACCGCATAACAACATACGTTGTTCCCTTTGTCATCGGTATGTTACTTGCCCGAGATTCGATCGTCGGTATCTCAATACCTAGTTCAATCTCGTTACCGGCAAGTCTCTTTACTCGTTCCGTAATACATCATCTCGCAACTAACTCATTAGTTGCATTGCTTGCAAGGCTTATGATGTGCATTACCGAGAGGGCCCAGAGATACCTCTCCGACAATCGGAGTGACAAATCCTAATCTCGAAATACGCCAACCCAACATGTACCTTTGGAGACACCTGTAGAGCCTTTATAATCACCCAGTTACGTTGTGACGTTTGGTAGCACACAAAGTGTTCCTCCGGCAAACGGGAGTTGCATAATCTCATAGTCATAGGAACATGTATAAGTCATGAAGAAAGCAATAGCAACATACTAAACGATCGGGTGCTAAGCTAATGGAATGGGTCATGTCAATCAGATCATTCACCTAATGATGTGATCCCGTTAATCAAATAACAACTCTTTGTTCATGGTTAGGAAACATAACCATCTTTGATTAACGAGCTAGTCAAGTAGAGGCATACTAGTGACACTTGTTTGTCTATGTATTCACACATGTATTATGTTTCCGGTTAATACAATTCTAGCATGAATAATAAACATTTATCATGATATAAGGAAATAAATAATAACTTTATTATTGCCTCTAGGGCATATTTCCTTCAGTCTCCCACTTGCACTAGAGTCAATAATCTAGATTACACAGTAATGATTCTAACACCCATGGAGCTTGGTGTTGATCATGTTTTGCTCGTGGAAGAGGCTTAGTCAACGGGTCTGCAACATTCAGATCCGTATGTATCTTGCAAATCTCTATGTCTCCCACCTGGACTAGATCCCGGATGGAATTGAAGCGTCTCTTGATGTGCTTGGTTCTCTTGTGAAATCTGGATTCCTTTGCCAAGGCAATTGCACCAGTATTGTCACAAAAGATTTTCATTGGACCCGATGCACTAGGTATGACACCTAGATCGGATATGAACTCCTTCATCCAGACTCCTTCATTTGCTGCTTCCGAAGCAGCTATGTACTCCGCTTCACATGTAGATCCCGCTACAACGCTTTGTTTAGAACTGCACCAACTGACAGCTCCACCGTTTAATGTAAACACGTATCCGGTTTGCGATTTAGAATCGTCCGGATCAGTGTCAAAGCTTGCATCAACGTAACCTTTTACGATGAGCTCTTTGTCACCTCCATATATGAGAAACATATCCTTAGTCCTTTTCAGGTATTTCAGGATGTTCTTGACCGCTGTCCAGTGATCCACTCCTGGATTACTTTGGTACCTCCCTGCTAGACTTATAGCAAGGCACACATCAGGTCTGGTACACAGCATTGCATACATGATAGAGCCTATGGCTGAAGCATAGGGAACATCTTTCATTTTCTCTCTATCTTCTGCAGTGGTCGGGCATTGAGTCTTACTCAACTTCACACCTTGTAACACAGGCAAGAACCCTTTCTTTGCTTGATCCATTTTGAACTTCTTCAAAACTTTGTCAAGGTATGTGCTTTGTGAAAGTCCAATTAAGCGTCTTGATCTATCTCTATAGATCTTAATGCCTAATATGTAAGCAGCTTCACCGAGGTCTTTCATTGAAAAACTCTTATTCAAGTATCCCTTTATGCTATCCAGAAATTCTATATCATTTCCAATCAGTAATATGTCATCCACATATAATATCAGAAATGCTACAGAGCTCCCACTCACTTTCTTGTAAATACAGGCTTCTCCAAAAGTCTGTATAAAACCAAATGCTTTGATCACACTATCAAAGCGTTTATTCCAACTCCGAGAGGCTTGCACCAGTCCATAAATGGATCGCTGGAGCTTGCACACTTTGTTAGCTCCCTTTGGATCGACAAAACCTCTGGTTGCATCATATACAACTCTTCTTCCAGAAATCCATTCAGGAATGCAGTTTTGACATCCATCTGCCAAATTTCATAATCATAAAATGCGGCAATTGCTAACATGATTCGGACAGACTTAAGCATCGCTATGGGTGAGAAGGTCTCATCGTAGTCAATCCCTTGAACTTGCCGAAAACCTTTTGCGACAAGTCGAGCTTTGTAGACAGTAATATTACCGTCAGCGTCAGTCTTCTTCTTGAAGATCCATTTATTCTCAATTGCTTGCCGATCATCGGGCAAGTCAACCAAAGTCCATACTTTGTTCTCATACATGGATCCCATCTCAGATTTCATGGCTTCAAGCCATTTTGCGGAATCTGGGCTCACCATCGCTTCTTCATAGTTCGTAGGTTCATCATGATCTAGTAGCATGACTTCCAGAACAGGATTACCGTACCACTCTGGCGCGGATCTCACTCTGGTTGATCTACGAGGTTCAGTAGTATCTTGTTCTGAAGTTTCATGATCATCATCATTAGCTTCCTCACTAACTGGTGTAGGTGTCACTGAAACAGTTTTCTGTGATGCACTACTTTCCAATAAGGGAGCAGGTACAGTTACCTCGTCAAGTTCTACTTTCCTCCCACTCACTTCTTTCGAGAGAAACTCCTTCTCCAGAAAGTTTCCGAATTTAGCAACAAAAGTCTTGCCTTCGGATCTGTGATAGAAGGTGTATCCAATAGTTTCCTTTGGATATCCTATGAAGACACATTTCTCCGATTTGGGTTCGAGCTTATCAGGTTGAAGTTTTTTCACATAAGCATCGCAGCCCCAAACTTTCAGAAACGACAACTTTGGTTTCTTGCCAAACCACAGTTCATAAGGCGTCGTCTCAACGGATTTTGATGGTGCCCTATTTAACGTGAATGCGGCCGTCTCTAAGCGTATCCCCAAAACGATAGCGTAAATCAGTAAGAGACATCATAGATCGCACCATATCTAGTAAAGTACGATTACGACGTTCGGACACACCATTACGCTGTGGTGTTCCGGGTGGCGTGAGTTGCGAAACTATTCGCATTGTTTCAAATGTACACCAAACTCGTAACTCAAATATTCTCCTCCACGATCAGATCGTAGAAACTTTATTTTCTTGTTACGATGATTTTCAACTTCACTCTGAAATTCTTTGAACTTTTCAAACGTTTCAGACTTATGTTTCATTAAGTAGATATACCCATATCTGCTTAAAGTCATCTGTGAAGGTGAGAAAATAACGATATCCGCCACGAGCCTCAATATTCATCGGACCACATACATCTGTATGTATGATTTCCAACAAATCTGTTGCTCTCTCCATAGTACCGGAGAACGGTGTTTTAGTCATCTTGCCCATGAGGCACGGTTCGCAAGTACCAAGTGATTCATAATCAAGTGGTTCCAAAAGTCCATCAGTATGGAGTTTCTTCATGCGCTTTACACCGATATGACCTAAACGGCAGTGCCACAAATAAGTTGCACTATCATTATCAACTCTGCATCTTTTGGCTTCAACACTATGAATATGTGTGTCACTACTATCGAGATTCAATAAAAATAGACCACTCTTTAAGGGTGCATGACCATAAAAGATATTACTCATATAAATAGAACAACCATTATTCTCTGATTTAAATGAATAACCGTCTCGCATCAAACAAGATCCAGATATAATGTTCATGCTTAACGCTGGCACCAAATAACAATTATTTAGGTCTAATATAATCCCGAAGGTAGATGTAGAGGTAGCGTGCCGACTGCGATCACATCGACTTTGGAACCGTTTCCCACGCGCATCGTCACCTCGTCCTTAGCCAATCTTCGCTTAATCCGTAGTCCCTGTTTCGAGTTGCAAATATTAGCAACAGAACCAGTATCAAATACCCAGGTGCTACTGCGAGCATTAGTAAGGTACACATCAATAACATGTATATCACATATACCTTTGTTCACCTTGCCATCCTTCTTATCCGCCAAATACTTGGGGCAGTTCCGCTTCCAGTGACCAGTCTGCTTGAAGTAGAAGCACTCAGTTTCAGGCTTAGGTCCAGGTTTGGGTTTCTTCTCTTGAGTAGCAACTTGCTTGCCGTTCTTTTTGAAGTTCCCCTTCTTCTTCCCTTTGCCCTTTTTCTTGAAACTAGTGGTCTTGTTGACCATCAACACTTGATGCTCCTTCTTGATTTCTACCTCCGCAGCTTTCAGCATTGCGAAGAGCTCGGGAATAGTCTTATTCATCCCTTGCATATTATAGTTCATCATGAAGCTCTTGTAGCTTGGTGGCAGTGATTGGAGAATTCTGTCAATGACGCAATCATCTGGAAGATTAACTCCCAATTGAATCAAGTGATTATTATACCCAGACATTTTGAGTATATGCTCACTGACAGAACTGTTCTCCTCCATCTTGCAGCTATAGAACTTATTGGAGACTTCATATCTCTCAATCCGGGCATTTGCTTGAAATATTAACTTCAACTCCTGGAACATCTCATATGCTCCATGACGTTCAAAACGTCGTTGAAGTCCCGATTCTAAGCCGTAAAGCATGGCACACTGAACTATCGAGTAGTCATCAGCTTTGCTCTGCCAGACGTTCATAACATCTGGTGTTGCTCCAGCAGCAGGCCTGGCACCCAGCGGTGCTTCCAGGACGTAATTCTTCTGTGCAGCAATGAGGATAATCCTCAAGTTACGGACCCAGTCCGTGTAATTGCTACCATCATCTTTCAACTTTGCTTTCTCAAGGAACGCATTAAAATTCAACGAAACAACAGCACGAGCCATCTATCTACAATCAAGCATAAACAAGCAAGATACTATCAGGTACTAAGTTTCATGATAAATTTAGGTTCAATTAATTTACTTAAAGAACTCCCACTTAGATAGACATCCCTCTAATCCTCTAAGTGATTACGTGATCCAAATCAACTAAACCATGTCCGATCATCACGTGAGATGGAGTAGTTTCATTGGTGAACATCACTATGTTGATCATATCTACTATATGATTCACGCTCGACCTTTCGGTCTCCGTGTTCCGAGGCCATATCTGTATATGCTTGGCTCGTCAAGTATAACCTGAGTATTCCGCGTGTGCAACTGTTTTGCACCCGTTGTATTTGAACGTAGAGCCTATCACACCCGATCATCACGTGGTGTCTCAGCACGAAGAACTTTCGCAACGGTGCATACTCAGGGAGAACACTTCTTGATAATTTAGTGAGAGATCATCTTATAATGCTACCGTCAATCAAAGCAAGATAAGATGCATAAAAGATAAACATCACATGCAATCAATATAAGTGATATGATATGGCCATCATCATCTTGTGCTTGTGATCTCCATCTCCGAAGCACCGTCATGATCACCATCGTCACCGGCGCGACACCTTGATCTCCATCGTAGCATCATTGTCATCTCGCCAATCTTATGCTTCCACGACTATCGCTACCGCTTAGTGATAAAGTAAAGCATTACAGCGCGATTGCATTGCATACAATAAAGCGACAACCATATGGCTCCTGCCAGTTGCCGATAACTCGGTTACAAAACATGATCATCTCATACAATAAAATTTAGCATCATGTCTTGACCATATCACATCACAACATGCCCTGCAAAAACAAGTTAGACGTCCTCTACTTTGTTGTTGCAAGTTTTACGTGGCTGCTACGGGCTTAAGCAAGAACCAATCTTACCTACGCATCAAAACCACAACGATAGTTTGTCAAGTTGGTGCTGTTTTAACCTTCGCAAGGACCGGGCGTAGCCACACTCGGTTCAACTAAAGTTGGAGAAACTGTCACCCGCAAGCCACCTATGTGCAAAGCACGTCGGGAGAACCAGTCTCGCGTAAGCGTACGCGTAATGTCGGTCCGGGCCGCTTCGTCCAACAATACCGCCGAACCAAAGTATGACATGCTGGTAAGCAGTATGACTTATATCGCCCACAACTCACTTGTGTTCTACTCGTGCATATAACATCAACATATAAAACCTAGGCTCTGATGCCACTGTTGGGGAACGTAGTAATTTCAAAAAATTCCTACGCACACGCAAGATCATGGTGATGCATAGCAACGAGAGGGGAGAGTGTGATCTACGTACCCTTGTAGATCGACAACGGAAGCGTTTGGTTGATGTAGTCATACGTCTCCACGGCCCGACCGATCAAGCATCGAAACTACATCACCTCTGAGTTTTAGCACACGTTCAGCTCGATGATGATCCCCGGACTCTGATCCAGCAAAGTGTCGGGGAAGAGTTCCGTCAGCACGACGGCGTGGTGACGATCTTGATGTTCTACCGTCGCAGGGCTTCGCCTAAGCACCACTACAATATTATCGAGGATTATGGTGGAAGGGGGCACCGCACACAGCTAAGAAAACGATCACGTGGATCAACTTGTGTGTCTAGGGGTGCCCCCTGCCCCCGTATATAAAGGAGCAAGGGGAGGAGGCCGGCCGGCCCTATAGGCGGGCCAAGGAGGAGTCCTCCTCCTAGTAGGAGTAGGACTCCTACTAGGAGGGGGAAAGGAAGTGGGGAGGGAGAGGGAAAGGGGGGCGCCGCCCCCCTTCCTAGTTCCAATTCGGACTCAAGGGGGAGGAGGCGCGCAGCCCACCTCTGGCTGCCCCTCTCTCTCTCCACTAAGGCCCATATGGCCCATTACTTCTCCCGGGGGGGTTCCGGTAACCCTCCGGCTCTCCGGTTTTCTCGAAAATCACCCGGAACACTTCCGGTGTCCGAATATAGCCGTCCAATATATCAATCTTTATGTCTCGACCATTTCGAGACTCCTCGTCATGTCCGTGATCACATCCGGGACTCCGAACTAACTTCAGTACATCAAAACTCATAAACTCATAATATAACTGTCATCGAAACCTTAAGCGTGCGGACCCTACGGGTTCGAGAACAATGTAGACATGACCGAGACACGTCTCCGGTCAATAACCAATAGCGGAACCTGGATGCTCATATTGGCTCCTACATATTCTACGAAAGATCTTTATCGGTCAGACCGCATAACAACATACGTTGTTCCCTTTGTCATCGGTATGTTACTTGCCCGAGATTCGATCGTCGGTATCTCAATACCTAGTTCAATCTCGTAGTCTCTCATACATCACAACAA
>NC_053025.1:559165982-559216434 GCF_003073215.2 Triticum urartu | reverse complement strand
ACTCAACTAGCATGACTTTAATATTATCACCTCCATATCTCAAAACAATTATCATGCTTCAATCTTTTCTTAGTATTCAACACACTCAAAAGAAAGTTTCACAAATCTTGAATACCAAGCATATTATTATTAAGCAAATTACCATGCTATTAAGACTCTCAAAATAATTTAAGTGAAGCATGAGAGATCAATAGTTTCTTTAAAACAAATCCACCACCGTGCTCTAAACGATCTAAGTGAAGCACATAGAGCAAAATTATAACGCTCAAAAGATATAAGTGAAGCACATAGAGCAAAACTACATAGCTCAAAAGATATAAGTGAAGCACATAGAGTATTCTATCAAATTTTAATTCATGTATGGCTCTCTCAAAAGGTGTGTACAGCATGGATGATTGTGGCATACTAAGACACAAATACACAAATAATACAAGACGCTCCAAGCAAAACACATATCATGTTGGTGAATAAAAATATAGCTCCAAGTAAATTACCGATGGAAGTGGACAAAAGAGGGGATGCCTCCCGGGGCATCCCCAAGCTTTGACTTCTTGGTGTCCTTGGATTATCTTGGGGGTGCCATGGGCATCCCCAAGCTTAGGCTCTTGCCACTCCTTGTTCCATAATCCATCAAAATAATTCACCCAATACTTGAAAACTTCACAACACAAAACTCAAAATAGAAAACTCGTGAGCTCCGTTAGCGAAAGAAAACAAAAGACCACTTCAAGATACTGTAATGAACTCATTATTTATTTATATTGGTGTTAAACCTACTTTATTCCAACTTCTCTATGGATTATAAACTATTTTACTAACCATAGATTCATCAAAATAAGCAAACAACACATGAAAAACAGAATCTGTCAAAAACAGAACAGTCTGTAGTAATCTGTAGCTAGCGCAAGATCTGGAACCCAAAAAATTCTAAAATAAAATTCTGGACGTGAGGAATTTATCTATTAATCATCTGAAAAAATAATTAACTAAATATCACTCTTCAAATAAAAATTACAGCAGTTCTCGTGAGCGCTAAAGTTTCTGTTTTTTACAGCAAATTCAACAAGACTTTCCCCAAGTCTTCCCAACGGTTCTACTTGGCACAAACACTAATTAAACACAAAAAACACAACCAAAACAGAGTCTAAATAATTTATTTATTACTAAGCAGGAGAAAAAAGTCAAGGAATAAAATAAAATTGGGTTGCCTCCCAACAAGCGCTATCGTTTAACGCCCCTAGCTAGGCATAAAAGCGAGGATAGATCTAGGTATTGCCATCTTTGGTGGGCAATCCTTCGATGAGGCATCTATTTCCCTTAGGAGTTTCTTTCTTTCTAGGGATTATCAAACTTTTAGGCACAATATTAAAAAATTCATTTGTAGCAATTGGTTCCTTAATGATAGCAAAAAGATTGGGATGAATACTTATAGATTTAAGATCCGCAGTTTCCTTACTAGATGATTCACCCTTATTTTTAGGAACATACATAAGCTTGGCAATTTTAGTAGGAGGACTTGGAGTATTCTTTACGAAAGAAAAAGCGGTTCCCAAGTTTGTAATGATACCCTCAAGTTTATCAATTCTAGTAGAATCTAAGTTTATCTTCTCATTAACTATGGGTTCCTTTTCCTTCATATTTTTCAGAGTCATTCCTACCTTAGATCCATATTGAGTAATTTGATTGTGGATCTTTTTATCTAGATTTTCAATTAATTCAATAGTAGCAACTTTATTTTCAATAATTTCAAGTCTTTGCATAACATGCTCCAAAGTTAACATGGTTCCATTAACCAAAAGAGGTGGTGAGCCAAATAAATTTAGCATAGCATTATAAGAAGCAAAAGTGTGGCTACCCAAGAAGTTCCCTCCGGTAATGGTATCGAGGATATATCTATACCAAGGATTAACACCTACATAAAAATTGCGGAGAAGAACTAAGGTAGATTGCTTCCTGGTAGATCTATTTTGAGCATTGAAAATTCTATACCAAGCATCTTTTAGATTTTCTCCCTCCCTTTTTTTAAAATTTAAAACTTCACTCTCGGGGGACAACGGAGAAGATATGAGACTAGCCATGATGACAAGCAAACAAACTATCACACGAGCAAACAAAAGCAAACGGGCAAAAGAGGCAAATAGAGAGGGAGGATAGAGAGAGAGGGCGAATAAAACGACAAGGGTGAAGTGGGGGAGAGGAAAATGAGAGGCAAATGGAAAATAATGTAATGCGAGAGATAGGGATTGTGATGGGTACTTGGTATGTTGACTTTTTGCGTAGACTCCCCGGCAACGGCGCCAGAAATCCTTCTTGCTACGTCTTGAGCTTGCGTTGGTTTTCCCCGAAGAGGAAGGGATGTTGCAGCAGAGTAGAGTAAGTATTTCCCTCAGTTTTTGAGAACCAAGGTATCAATCCAGTAGGAGGCCATGCTCAAGTCCCTCGTACCTGCACAAAACGATAGCTACTCGCAACCAACGTGATTAGGGGTTGTCAATCCCTTCAGGGTCACTTATGAGAGTGAGATCTGATAGATATAATATTTTTGGTATTTTTGGTATAAAGATGCAAAGTAAAAAGTAAAGGCAAAGTAAAAAAGCAAAGCAAGATTAAAGTGATGGAGATTGATATGATGAGAATAGACCCAGGGGCCATAGGTTTCACTAGTGGCTTCTCTCAAGAGCATAAGTATTCTACGGTGGGTGAACAAATTACTGTTGAGCAATTGACGGAATTGAGCATAGTTATGAGAATATCTAGGCATGATCATGTATATAGGCATCACGTCCGTGACAAGTAGACTGAAACGATTCTGCATCTACTACTATTACTCCACTCATCGACCACTATCCAGCATGCATCTAGAGTATTAAGTTAAAAACAGAGTAACGCCTTAAGCAAGATGACATGATGTAGAGAGATAAATTCATGCAATATGAAATAAACCCCATCTTGTTATCCTCGATGGCAACGATGCAATACGTGCCTTGCTGCCCCTTCTGCCACTGGGAAAGGACACCGCAAAGTCGAACCCAAAGCTAAGCACTTCTCCCATGGCAAGAACTACCAATCTAGTTGGCCAAACCAAACGAATAATTCGAAGAGACTTGCAAAGAAAACCAATCATACATAAAAGAATTTAGAGAAGATTCAAATATTATTCATAGATAGACTTGATCATAAACCCACAATTCATCGGTCTCAACAAACACACCGCAAAAAGAAGATTACATCGAATAGATCTCCACAAGAGAGGGGGAGAACTTTGTATTGAGATCCAAAAAGAGAGAAGAAGCCATCTAGCTACTAACTATGGACCCGAAGGTCTGAGGTAAACTACTCACACTTCATCGGAGAGGCTATGATGATGTAGAAGCCCTCCGTGATGACGGCCCTCTTCCGGCGGAGCTCCAGAACAAGCCCCAAGATAGGATGTCGTGGATACAGAAAGTTGCGGCGGTCGAATTAGGTTTTTGGCTCCTGTTCTGATCGTTTTGGGGTACGTAGGTATATATAGGAGGAAGGAGTACGTTGGAGGAGCACCGAGGGGCCCACGAGGCAGGGGGCGCGCCCGTGCAATGGGCTTCTGGGCCTGGCGTTACTCCTTTAAAGGTAGTATTGCTATGGCTAATTTTTGTTGGGTCTATCCTCATTTTGCGGACTGAGTCCTGATATATCAGGTTTAAACTACTGCCGCCGTCCATCAGGACTCGTGTGAAGTGGTATTCGTCAATTATCGGGTCTAACACCAAGGCAGCCCATCCTGCACGCTGGATACTTGCCGAGTAATCCCGATGGTCGAAGGTGATCGGTTGGGACAACCAGTGGTAGAACTCCGTTGTGATAGGCCCTGGGACATGTGTCTCTAGGAGTGCCGCTTTGTTTCTCCCCTTTGTCACGTGTAACACGTTTACTGTTTTAACTTCTCGTGGGAATTTCTTTTGTTCCCCGGTGCTTTGCTTGCGCCGCTCGTCCTCGTCTCCGCTTGGTGTATCCCGCCCCTTGTGTTCGGCGTTGAGCTTGCCGGACTGCTTGAAGACCCAACATTCTCTATGGGTATGATTTGCACGTTTATCGGGGGTGCTATGGATCTAACATATTTGGTCCAGAATCTTGTTTAGGCTGGACAGTTCGTCTCTGTTTCCTTTGGAGGGCAGGTTTTGCTAACCTAGCCGAGAGCTTCTGAACCCGGCGTTTACCGCCGTGCTCTTCGGGTTGTCTTCTTTATTCCGGCGCTTATTATTTTTGCTGCGTCGTGATTTCCCGTTTCCATCTCTAACTTCGGATGTACTTGGGTCGCTGGTGCTGCATCGGGCTAACCAGCTGTCCTCGCCCGCGCAAAAGCGGGTAATGAGGCTTGTTAGTGCTGCCATTGTTCTCGGCTTTTCTTGGCCGAGGTGTCTGGCAAGCCATTCGTCTCAAACGCTATGCTTGAAAGCTGCTAAGGCTTCAGCGTCCGGACAGTCGACTATTTGGTTCTTTTTAGTGAGGAACCTGTTCCAAAGCTTTCGGGCTGACTCTCCGGGCTGTTGAGTTATATGACTTAAATTCTCTGCATCCGGTGCTCGGACATAGGACCCTTGAAAATTTTCCCGAAAGGCGTCTTCGAGCTCTTCCCAGCTTCCAATGGAGTTTTCGGGGAGGCTTTTAAGCCAGTGCCGAGCTGGCCCTTTGAGCTTGGGGGGTAAGTACTTGATGGCGTGGAGATCGTCTCCTCGAGCCATATGGATATGGAGGATGTAGTCCTCAATCCAGACCCCAGGGTCTGTCGTTCCATCGTACGCCTCTATGTTTACGGGTTTGAATCCCTCTGGAAATTCATGGTCCAGCACCTCATTGGTGAAACATAGGGGGTGTGCGGCACCCCTATATTTGGGTGTACCGTGGTGTTCGGATGTTTGTTGTGTTGCATTGCATGCTAGAGCGCGCTCGCGTGGCCTGTATATGGATCTGGTTGTGTCGTCCTTTTGATGCGAGCCCTCGCGTGGATCGCGTACTGGCTTATGTGCGGCATCGTTTGCTGCTCTGTGTTGGTCACGAGGTCGTCTATCTGACCGGGTGGTCGTTTTGTTAGGCCTCCTCATCGAATTCAGGTAGCAATTTTCGCTTCGGGTAGCTCTTGGTGTGGCGACTACTGCCGTACTTCGCTGCAGTGTTGAGTACTTCACTCCATCTGATTCTGAGTGTGTCTTGTGCAGCCCTGAGCCTTTGCTTCTGCTTTTTTAGACTCCTCGCAGTGGCAACCAGCCTTTGATGGGAATTCTGTTGCTCCGGGTGCCTGTCCGGTGTGACGTCGTCCAGACTGTTATCTTCGACGGGGTCGGGTTGTTCGGTTTGATTCTCCGTGTTGCCTTGGTCGTGCGATGGTTCACCCTGCTCTATCACTGGGTCGATATGATCGTTGTTTCTGCCGAGGCGGGATTTGGAGCGGCGCTTATGCCGCCGCTTTGACTGCTTCTCGAGGGAACATCCCTTCGCTGCGTCCTTCCGTTCCTCGTCGTCGTTTTCTTTGGGTGTGTCCACCATGTATACATCATATGATGAAGTGGGCATCCAGTGCCCTGTGGGAAGTGGTTCCTGTTTGTCTCCTGCTTCGTCGTCCATACCGTCGATGTCTTCGGAGTCGAAGTCGAGCATGTCGGTCAAATCGTCGACAGTGGCTACTAAGTGGGTGGTGGGTGGGCAGTGAATTTCTTCGTCATCCGCATCCCAATCCTGCCGAACATAGTTCGGCCCGGACTCTCCTGACAGGGAGAGAGGCCTTAATGAGTTCAGTATGTCGCCGAAGGGCGAGTGCTGAAAGATATCCGCGGAGGTGAACTCCATGATCGGCGCCCAGTCGGATTCGATAGGCACGGGCGCAGGCGGTTCGGAGTACCTGGCCGGGGAAGAACCCAGTAGTTCGGCATCACGGCTCCCATGAAGGGTAAGGCCGATATTTGGCTCGATCGCCGCTGAGAATACGGCCTCTGTGGCGGGGGCTATCCACCCGTCCATGGATGGCGCAATTGGCTCCGAATTGAGGGTCGGAGTGGTTGCCGGTGCGGTCTCCTGAACACTGTCCGATGGTAGAGCTAAATCATGCTCATCATAATTGTGCGGCGCACTCGGCAGGGGCTCGAATCCGTCAAAGATCAAGTCTCCGCGGATATCAGCCGTGTACTTTAAGCTTCCAAACCTGACCTGGTGGCCAGGGGCGTAACTCTCGATCTGCTCCAGATGGTCAAGCGAGTTGGCCCGCAGTGCGAAGCCGCCGAATACAAAGATCTGTCCGGGGAGAAAAGTCTCACCCTGGACTGCATCACTATCGATGATCAAAGGAGCCATCAAGCCTAACGGTGACGACACAGAGGAAATCTCAATGAAAGCACCAATGTCGGTGTCAAAACCGGCGGATCTCGGGTAGGGGGTCCCGAACTGTGCGTCTAAGGCGGATGGTAATAGGAGGCAGGGGACATGATGTTTTACCCAGGTTCGGGCCCTCTTGATGGAGGTAAAACCCTACGTCCTGCTTGATTATTCTTGATAATATGAGTAGTACAAGAGTTGATCTACCACGAGATCAGAGAGGCTAAACCCTAGAAGCTAGCCTATGGTATGATTGTCTCTTGTCCTACGGACTAAAACCCTCCGGTTTATATAGAGACCGAAGGGGGCTAGGGTTACACAAGGTCGGTTACAAAGGAGGAGATATACATATCCGTATTGCCCAGCTTGCCTTCCACGCCAAGTAGAGTCCCATCCGGACACGGGCGAAGTCTTCAATTTGTATCTTCATAGTCCAACAGTCCGGCCAAAGGATATAGTCCGGCTGTCCGGAGACCCCCTAATCCAGGACTCCCTCAGTAGCCCCTGAACCAGGCTTCAATGACGATGAGTCCAGCACGCAGTGTTGTCTTCGGCATTGCAAGGCGGGTTCCTCCTCCGAATATACCACAGAAGAGTTTGAATACAAGGATAGTGTCTGACCCTGCAAAATAAGTTCCACATACCACCGTAGAGAGAATAATATTTCCACAAATCTAATCTGCTGACACGTTTTGGCAGCATGACATCATGCCACGGCCCGGTAATTATTCGAACCGTTTTTCTTTAACCAGCCCCGCACATAACGCGAGGCGGTTTCTTGACACGTCTTGTCAAAGCAGAGATTGTGTTCCCTTTATTACGGGATTCTCATTAATACGGACATGGGTAACCCAACCGTGCCTAGGACTCCTAGATCTTAGGCAAGTCCCAAACGGCCACGAGGAGGATGCTTGATATTCACCCTCTTTATAAAGGGACAAGGTTTTTACTTTTTTCCCTCCCGTGCTCAATCAAATCCTTCCCCCGCCTCGAGTTCTAACACCCAAAGCCTAGGTCAGGCGCTTCGGACCTTCAATCATGTCCGGATCCAGCCTTCAAGGCCAGTGGATGCCTTCCTCCGTCACGGAGGAGGACATTAAGAAGTTGAGGGAAGCCAGATACCTGACCGCCGAAATTTCGCATAGGCTTCCCGCCCGAGGGTAGGTCGTCCCTACTCTCGAACCCAACGAGAGTGTTGTGTTCGTCTCCCACTTCCTTCAAGGACTAGGCCTCGCTCTGGATCCTTTCGTTAGGGGTCTTATGTTCTATTACGGGCTGGATTTTCACGATCTGGCCCCGGATTCCCTTCTTCACAACTCGTCATTTATTGTCGTGTGTGAGGCCTTCCTCCGCACTACCCCTCACTTCGGCATGTGGCTCAAGACCTTCGATGTGAAGACGAAGATGGTCGAGGGGCAGTACGCAGCGTGCGGAGGTGCTCTAATAAGCAAAATTGCTGACGCTCCATGGCCAAAGGGTTCCTTTCCAGAGGTATTTGGATTGTGGCAATGGGAGTGGTTTTATGTCATAGCTCCCCGAAGTGCCAAGTGGGTAGATGCCCCCACCTTTCGCTCGGGCCCTCCACCAAAATTGATGTCATGGATCAGCAGGGGGCTGAGCTGGGGTCCATCCAAGGACGTGCCAATACTGCAGAGCCGTATCCGAGATCTCTTCGAGGGAGATTTTAGTCTGGTTATGGTAATGCAAGTTATGCTGGTCCGTCGAGTCCATCCTTGCAAACGCCGGCCCCTCCGCATGTGGGAATTCAACCCGGAAGGACCGCGCACTATTCAGAATTTCCTTGGCATGACGCATAAGGAGATGTACAAATCGTTCTTCGGACCCCAAATAGAGTGTCCGGACACTACCGAGGACGTGGGCCTGAGCAGCAACCGCACCGCTACCCAAGTAAGTAATCCCATGGCCGAACACACTGTCCTTTTATTTATCATGACATCATTCTGAAGAATCGCTCTTTGACCAGGACTGGATAACAAAGGCGAAGATGATCCGGTGTTCGGCCCCCCTTCCTGAAGGCTTGGACAATCCGGTGCTAGAAAAGATGCTCGACCCAGCACCTTGCCTGGTGCCCTCAAAGGAAGATGAAGGGGGGAATAAAGAGGGAGAAAGCGGGCCTCCATCGCTACCTATTCCAACCGAGGGAATGAGCGCCTCCGCGAGGGAGGATAACTAAGGGGAAGAATCTGACATTCTCTCTCCCCGAGGAAGGAAGAGGTCTGCCTCTGAAGATCCGAAAACTAAGGTTTCCAAATGGGAGAAGAAATCTCCGCCAGAGGGACCTACCTCGGAGGGTACTCTTGCCGCACAATGTCCGCGCGGGGTTCAGCCCTCTACCGAGATGTAAGTAAAAGGGTATTCAATAACGAAATAATCGAAGCATTTATCTTGAAGTTCGGATCTTAGCCCTTCTCAGCTAAGCTCGTCTTCGGGGGATCTTCTTCTGGAGATGATGGAGAGCGAAACCCCCCCCCCTGCCACACCGCCTTATGAAGCGGGCGACCCTGAGGTGTCGTCGCGGAGGGCTTCTCCTGATCCAGCAAGGCCAGAAGGTAATCATATGGCACCCGAAGTCCTCAGTATCCGGCTCTCAAAGAGAGCAATCAAAAGAGTCCGGCACCGTCTGGTGTGCGGTCGGATGTACAGAGGGATCTGCTAGAGAAAGTGGCTATCTCAGAAGAGCACCACACATTGATGGGTACGGTGATTGAAAGGATTTCGTCCGCCGAAAGCGGGCTGCATGAAGCCTTTATGAGTCTACTGACGGGTTTTGAGGTACGTGAAATGATGTACATTTTTGAAAGTACCGCACATTTTTAGATGTGCCCTGTGTAGATAGTAGCCCCTGAGATTCTGGTTGTCGTCGAAAACGGCGGCAAACAGAGGATCATAGTCCCAGGTAATAACTAGACTGCCTTTATGTGCAGGTGGTGGAGGCTCCGGTGGCTAGCTGGACTGATGGGTATGCCGAACTAATGCGGCAGCTGGATGCGGCATATGCCGACATCGTGCTTGTCAACAAGCGGCTTGACAAGGCGCAGGGTCAGTGATTTTTCTGGCGATTGTCACATAATAAGAGCGGCCTGATGCCAATATCTTTAATATGTTTGTGACTGCAGATGGAGCTGCCACCGTGAAGACCCTTCGGGCGGAGCTTGCCCGAGCCAAGGAGCAAGCAAGGAGTAGTAATGCGGCCGCTTTAAAGGCGGCCAAAGAGTTAAGGGCCGAACAGGCCGCACATTGCGGGAGCGAAGAAAAAATTGCCAAGATGTCCGTGGAGTTAAAAGATGCTGCTGATCGGCTTCTTGAAGAGGAAATTCGGGCAAAAGTGACAGAGCTGGAGAAGGCCCGGGTGGCTGCCAAGGAGGCCCGCTCCAAAATTAGAGCGACGAAGGAGGAGCTGAATCAGGCTGCAGATATCGTGTCTGGGAAGCCTTTCTTGTTGCAGACTAAGTTTGAAGATCTGAAGTATGCTCCTCTGGACCGGCTATGGAGTTCTGCGGACGCGTACATGGATATGGCTGCCAGCGCTGCTGATGCCACCGAGTACTTCAAGGATCAGAAAGTTCCCGAAGTGGAGAAGCTGTTCTGGTCACAGTTTCATGCTCCAGTCCGTCCGCTGCTGCTGAATGAGCGATTGACCGGTTGGGCCGAGCTCCATAGATTATCCGGACTGGCCATGAGGTCTGTTGTGGATCATTTGTGGCCAGGAGGGCCAAGGCCGAATAGCTACTTTAGCTTAGTGCAACAATTCCTTGGCGTTGTGCCATGCATCGATGTTGTGAAGAGGTCGGCGTGCACAGAAGGCTCGCGGATGGCCCTTGCCCGTGTCAAAACATATTGGGCGGAGATGGATTCCACCACTGTTGCGGCACAGGGTTCGGCCATAGGCCGAGTGGCTGCCGAGCACTACTTTGAAGAAGTTCTTGAAGGCGCTCGCTCAGTAGAGGCTCAGTGCTCGAAGAATATTATGTTTGAGTGACATGTATTCCCATTGTAAAAACAATGTTTTATTGAATTTACCAAGGCTGTATTTATACTTTTCCCCAAAAGTGCTATGATGCCTCCTGTGTGGCCGTTTATGTATATATGTATATAACCTGAAAGATTGCAGTCGTCGGCTTCAGCCCCCACGCATATAATGCGGGGGTGTTCGCAGAAGACGCATGTTCACACTTGATCCAACATCTTGGTCCGTTAAGGAGGTGATAGCGCAGCGAACTAGGCAACCGGACTATAATGCTTTAACACTTTCACTTAGCCAGAGGAGTTTGACAGTGGGGCTACTATATAGCCCCTGGTGGCTCCGCACTCATCCGAATTCGGGGTGCGTGCATGCCTGGCTGGGAAACGGCCCTTCGTTAAAGCAGAGGAATCCCGAAGATTCCGCTAGGTCATCAAGTGGTTGACCAGTCTCACGCTATATCATGACAGTCAGTTTTCGGCTTTCTCTACTGAGGTGCTCGTCCGGATGAACCAGGGCACAATCGCAGTAGTTCTCCTGGTGCCGCCTTAGCCGATAGAGCGGAACGTAAGGCAGCAAAACACAGGAGCCGGGAAAACCCAACATTTGACCAAAGACATGATTCGGAGCTGATGCATATAAGGCCAAACTCACGACGCCGAACACTCCCTAAGGTATTCGGTCTTTATGATGTAAACCGGGCCTAAACAGTGCCCTTTGTAATAAGCCCCTGGTGTCCATGTACGTGCAATATTCTGACATGGCCACATGCCAATACGTCAGCATCCTTCTCAATTGTACTGAGAATCCGAGGGATGTGTATCAACAAGAGACAGTAAAAAAGGTTTATGCAGGGTCTTAATCTAAAAAGAATCCTTGGAACGGGTCCCTGTTGCACGTCTGCGCATGTGTCTCCGTTGTGTCGTATTTTGGACGGGTGTAGCACGATGATCATCTGAAAAAGAGAGGAACTTAATTGAAAAGTTGCCATGCAAAAGGTAAGTTATACTAAATAAACAATATATAGTTCAAAATGAGTAAAGTTGAGCTTGATTGTCACTTGTGCGTGCGCGTTGAGCCCCTTGTATTGTAATAGGGGTAGAGCCATCAACCCTGTATCAATTACATATAGCTGAACCGGACTCGTCCAACCGTGTTCGTGGTCTTAACGACCTGTCACATGCTTTAGTTAGTGAGGCCGTTTAGTGTGCGGCTGCCAAGGCAGCCGCACGGTCTTCCGCGCACAAGGAGCGCTCAATATTTCCATTTACTCTAATGATGCCACGTGGATCGGGCATCTTAAGCATGAGGGAAGCGTAATGCGGTATTGCGTTAAAGCGAGCGAAAGCTTCGCGTCCAAGTAGTGCTTGATAGCCACTTTGGAACGGAGCAATGTGGTAGGTTAAATTTTCGCTGCGGAAGTTATCGGGGAAGCTGAATATAACCTCTAGTAGCAGGGAGCCCGTGCAATGGGCTTCTGGGCCTGGCGTTACTCCTTTAAAGGTAGTATTGCTATGGCCAATTTTTGTTGGGTCTATCCCCATTTTGCGGACTGAATCCTGATATATCAGGTTTAAACTACTGTCGCCATCCATCAGGACTCGTGTGAAGTGGTATCCGTCAATTATCGGGTCTAACACCAAGGCAGCCCATCCTGCACGCCGGATACTTGCCGAGTAATCTCGATGGTCGAAGGTGATCGGTTGGGACGACCAGTGGCAGAACTCCGCTGTGATAGGCCCTGGGACATGTGTCTCTAGGAGTGCCGCTTTGTTTCTCCCCTTTGTCACGTGTAACACATTTACTGTTTTAACTTCTGGTGGGAATTTCTTTTGTTCCCCAGTGCTTTGCTTGCGACGCTCGTCCTTGTCTTCGCTTGGTGTATCCCGCCCCTTGTGTTCGGCGTTGAGCTTGCCGGACTGCTTGAAGACCCAGCATTCTCTATGGGTATGATTTGTAGGTTTATCGGGGGTGCTATGGATCTGACATATTTGGTCCAGAATCTTATTTAGGCTGGACAGTTCGTCTTTGTTTCCTTTGGAGGGCAGCTTTTGCTGACCTGGCCGAGAGCTTTTGAATCCGGCGTTTACCGCCATGCTCTTCAGGCTGTCTTTTTTATTCCAGCGCTTGTTTTTGCTGCGTCGTGATTTCCCGTTTCGTCCCTAACTTCGGATGTACTTGGGTCACTGGTGCTGCATCGGGCTAACCAGCTGTCCTCGCCCGCGCAAAAGCGGGTCATGAGGCTTGTTAGTGCTGCCATTATTCTCGGCTTTTCTTGGCCGAGGTGTCTGGCAAGCCATTCATCTCGAACGCTATGCTTGAAAGCTGCTAAGGCTTCGGCGTCTGGACAGTCGACTATTTGGTTCTTTTTAGTGAGGAACATATTCCAAAGCTTTTGGGCTGACTCTCCGAGCTATTGAGTTATATGACTTAAATCGTCTGCATCCGGTGGTCGGACATAGGACCCTTGAAAATTTGCCCGAAAGGCGTCTTCGAGCTCTTCCTGGCTTCCAATGGAGTTTTTGGGGAGGCTTTTAAGCCAGTGCCGAGCTGGCCCTTTGAGCTTGAGGGGTAAGTACTTGATGGCGTGGAGATCGTCTCCTCGAGCCATATGGATATGGAGGATGTAGTCCTCAATCCAGACCCCAGGGTCTGTCGTTCCATCGTACGCCTCTATGTTTACGGGTTTGAATCCCTCTGGAAATTCATGGTCCAGCACCTCATCGGTGAAACATAGGGGGTGTGCGGCACCCCTATATTTGGGTGTACTGTGGTGTTTGGATGTTTGTTGTGTTGCATTGCATGCTGGAGCGCGCTCGCGTGGCCCGTATATGGATCTGGTTGCGCCGTCCTTTTGATGCGAGCCCTCGCGTGGATCGCGTACTGGCTTATGTGCAGCGTCGTTTGCCGCTCTGTGTTGGTCACGAGGTCGTCTATCCGACCGGATGGCCATTTTGTTTTTTAATTGCGGGGGATCTAAGGCCTCCTCACCGAATTCAGGTAGCAATTTTTGCTTCGGGTAGCTCTTGGTGTGGCGATTACTGACGTACTTCGCTGCAGTGTTGAGTACTTCACTCCATCTGATTCTGAGTGTGTCTTGTGCAAGCTTGAGCCTTTGAAGAAAATATGCCCTAGAGGCAATAATAAAGTTATTATTTATTTCCTTATATCATGATAAATGTTTATTATTCATGCTAGAATTGTATTAACCGGAAACATAATACTTGTGTGAATACATAGACAAACAAAGTGTCACTAGTATGCCTCTACTTGACTAGCTCGTTAATCGAAGATGGTTATGTTTCCTAACCATAAACAAAAGAGTTGTTATTTGATTAACGGGACCACATCATTAGGAGAATGATGTGATTGACATGACCCATTCCATTAGCTTAGCACATGATCGTTTAGTATGTTGCTATTGCTTTCTTCATGACTTATAAATGTTCCTATGACTATGAGATTATGCAACTCCCGTTTGCCGGAGGAACACTTTGTGTGCTACCAAACGTCACAATGTAAATGGGTGATTATAAAGGAGCTCTACAGGTGTCTCCAAAGGTACATGTTGGGTTGGCGTATTTCGAGATTAGGATTTGTCACTCCGATTGTCGGAGAGGTATCTCTGGGCCCTCTCGGTAATGCACATCACATAAGCCTTGCAAACATTGCAACTAATGAGTTAGTTGTGAGATGATGTATTACGGAACGAATAAAGAGACTTGCCGGTAACGAGATTGAACTAGGTATTAAGATACCGACGATCGAATCTCGGGCAAGTAACATACCGATGACAAAGGGAACAACGTATGTTGTTATGCGGTCTGACCGATAAAGATCTTCGTAGAATATGTGGGAGCCAATATGAGCATCCAGGTTCCGCTATTGGTTATTGACTGGAGACATGTCTCGGTCATGTCTACATTGTTCTCGAACCCGTAGGGTCCGCACGCTTAAGGTTTCAATGATAGTTATATTATGAGTTTATGAGTTTTTATGTACCGAAGGAGTTCGGAGTCCCAGATGAGATCGGGGACATGACGAGGAGTCTCGAAATGGTCGAGACGTAAAGATCGATATATTGGACGACTATATTTGGACATCGGAAAGGTTCCGAGTGATTCGGATATTTTTTGGAGTACCGGAGAGTTACGGGAATACGTATTGGGCCTTATTGGGCCATACGGGAAAGAAGAAAAAGGGCCTCAAGGGTGGCCGCACCCCTCCCCTTGGTCTGGTCCGAATTGGACTAGGGAAGGGGGGCGCCCCCTTCCTTCCTTCTCCTTTTCCCTTCCTCTTTTCCTATTCCATATGGGAGGTGGAATCCTACTAGGACTAGGGAGTCCTAGTAGGACTCCACACTTGGCGCGCCCCCTCCTAGGGCCGGCCTCCTCCTCCCTTGCTCCTTTATGTACGGGGGCAAGGGGGCACCTCTAGACAGAAGTTGATCCACGTGATCATATTCTTAGCCGTGTGCGGTGCCCCTTCCACCATAATCCTCGATAATATTGTAGCGGTGCTTAGGCGAAGCCCTGCGACGGTAGAACATCAAGATCGTCACCACGCCGTCGTGCTGACGGAACTCTTCCCCGACACTTTGCTGGATCGGAGTCCGGGGATCGTCATCGAGCTGAACGTGTGCTAAAACTCGGAGGTGCCGTAGTTTCGGTGCTTGATCGGTCGGGCCGTGAAGACGTACGACTACATCAACCGCGTTGTGCTAACGCTTCCGCTGTCGGTCTACAAGGGTACGTAGATCACACTCTCCCCTCTCGTTGCTATGCATCACCATGATCTTGCGTGTGCGTAGGAATTTTTTTGAAATTACTACGTTCCCCAACAGTGGCATCCGAGCCTAGGTTTATATGTTGATGTTATATGCACGAGTAGAACACAAGTGAGTTGTGGGCGATATAAGTCATACTCTTACCAGCATGTCATACTTTGGTTCGGCGGTATTGTTGGACGAAGCGGCCCGGACCGACATTACGCGTACGCTTACGCGAGACCGGTTCTCCCGACGTGCTTTGCACAAAGGTGGCTAGCGGGTGTCAGTTTCTCCAACTTTAGTTGAACCGAGTGTGGCTACGCCCGGTCCTTGCGAAGGTTAAAACATCACCAACTTGACAAACTATCGTTGTGGTTTTGATGCGTAGGTAAGATTGGTTCTTGCTTAAGCCCATAGCAGCCACGTAAAACTTGCAACAACAAAGTAGAGGACGTCTAACTTGTTTTTGCAGGGCATGTTGTGATGTGATATGGTCAAGACATGATGCTAAATTTTATTGTATGAGATGATCATGTTTTGTAACCGAGTTATCGGCAACTGGCAGGAGCCATATGGTTGTCGCTTTATTGTATGCAATGCAATCGCGCTGTAATGCTTTACTTTATCACTAAGCGGTAGCGATAGTCGTGGAAGCATAAGATTGGCGAGACGACAACGATGCTACGATGAAGATCAAGGTGTCGCGCCGGTGACGATGGTGATCATGACGGTGCTTCGAAGATGGAGATCACAAGCACAAGTGATGATGGCCATATCATATCACTTATATTGATTGCAGGTGATGGTTTATCTTTTATGCCATCTTATCTTGTTTTGATTGACGATAGCATTATAAGATGATCTCTCACTAATTATCAAGAAGTTTTCTCCCTGAGTATGCACCGTTGTGAAAGTTCTTCGTGCTGAGACACCACGTGATGATCGGGTGTGATAGGCTCTACGTTCAAATACAACGGGTGCAAAACAGTTGCACACGCGGAATACTCAGGTTATACTTGACGAGCCAAGCATATACAGATATGGCCTCGGAATACGGAGACCGAAAGGTCGAGCGTGAATCATATAGTAGATATGATCAACATAGTGATGTTCACCAAGAAACTACTCCATCTCACGTGATGATCGGACATGGTTTAGTTGATTTGGATCACGTAATCACTTAGAGCATTAGAGGATGTCTGTCTAAGTGGGAGTTCTTAAGTAATATGATTAATTGAACTTAAATTTATCATGAACTTAGTCATGGTAGTATTTTGCAAATTGTTTGTAGATCAATAGCTCGCGTTGTTGCTTCCTGTGTTTATTTTGATATGTTCCTAGAGAAAATTGTGTTGAAAGATGTTAGTAGCAAGATGCGGATTGGATCCGTGATCTGAGGTTTATCCTCATTGCTGCACAGAAGAATTATGTCCTTGATGCACCGCTAGGTGACAGGACCTATTGCAGGAGCAGATGCATAGACGTTATGAACGTTTGGCTAGCTCAATATGATGACTACTTGATAGTTTAGTGCACCATGCTTAACTGCTTAGAATCGGGACTTCAAAGACGTTTTGAACGTCATGGAGCATATGAGATGTTCAGGAGTTGAAGTTAATATTTCAAGCAAATACCCGAGTTGAGAGATAGGCTCCAACAAGTTCTATAGCTAAAAGATGGAGGAGAATCGCTCAACTAGTGAGCATGTGCTCAGATTGTCTGGGTACTACAATCGCTTGAATCAAGAGGGAGTTAATCTTCCAGATAAGATAGTGATTGACAGAATTCTGTAGTCACCATCACCAAGTTAGTAGAACTTCGTGATGAACTATAGTATGCAAGGGATAACGGAAACGATTCCCAAGCTCTTCGTAATGCGGAAATTGACGAAGGTAGAAATCAAGAAAGAGCATCAAGTGTTGATGGTTGACAAGATGACTAGTTTCAAGAAAAGGGCAAAGGAAAAAGGGGAACTTCAAGAAGAACAACAAGCAAGTTGCTGCTCAGGAGAAGAAACCCAAGTCTGGACCTAAGCCTGAAACTGAGTGCTTCTACTGCAAGCAGACTGGGTCACCGGAAGCGGAACTACCCCAAGTGATTGGCAGATAAGAAGGATGGAAAAGTGAACATAAGTATATTTGATATACATGTTATTGATGTGTACTTTACTAGTGTTTATAGCAACCCCTCAGTATTTGATACTAGTTCAGTTGCTAAGATTAGTAACTCGAAACGGGAGTTGCAGAATAAACAGAGACTAGTTAAGGGTGAAGTGACGATGTGTGTTGGAAGTGGTTCCAAGATTGATATGATCATCATCGCACACTCCCTATACTTTCGGGATTAGTGTTGAACCTGAATAAGTGTTATTTGGTGTTTGCGTTGAGCATGAATATGATTTGATCATGTTTATTGTAATACGGTTATTCATTTAAGTAAGAGAATAAATTGTTGTTCTATTTACATGAATAAAACCTTATATGGTTACACACCCAATGAAAATAGTTCGTTGGATCTCGATCGTAGTGATACACATAATCATAATATTGAAACCAAAAGATGCAAAGTTAATAATGATAGTGCAACTTATTTGTGGCACTGCCGTTTAGGTCATATTGGTGTAAAGCGCATGAAGAAACTCCATGCTAATGGGTTTTTGGAATCACTTGATTATGAATCAGCTGATGCTTGTGAACCATGCCTCATGGGCAAGATGACTAAAACGCCGTTCTCCGAAACTATGGAGCGAGCAACTGACTTATTGGAAATAATACATACTGATGTATGAGATCCGATGAGTGTTAAGGCTCGCGGCGGGTATCATTATTTTCTGACCTTCACAGATGATTTGAGCAGATATGGGTATATCTACTTAATGAAACACAAGTCTGAAATATTTGAAAAGTTCAAAGAATTTCAGAGTGAAGTGGAGAATCATCGTAACAAGAAAATAAAAGTTTCTACGATATGATCGCAGAGGTAAAATATTTGAGTTACGAGTTTGGCCTTCAGTTAAAACAATGTGAAATAGTTTTACTACTCACGCCACCTAGAACACCACGGCATAATGGTGTGTCCGAACATTATAACCGTACTTTATTAGATATGGTGCGATCTATGATGTCTCTTATCGAGCTACCACTATCGTTTTGGGGTTATGCATTAAAGACAGCTGCATTCACGTTTAAAAGGGCACCATCTAAGTCCGTTGAGACGACACAATCTGAACTGTGGTTTGGCAAGAAACCAAAGTTGTCGTTTCTTAAAGTTTGGGATTGTGATGCTTATATAAAAAAGTTTCATCCTGATAAGCTCAAACCCAAATCGGAGAAATATGTCTTCATAGGATACCCAAAGGAGACTGTTGGGTACACCTTCTATCACAAATCCGAAGGCAAGACTTTTGTTGCTAAATTCAGAGTTTTTCTAGAGAAGGAGTTTCTCTCGAAAGAAGTGAGTGGGAGGAAAGTAGAACTTGATGAGGTAACTTTACCTGCTCCCTTATTGGAAAGTAGTTCATCACAGAAATCTGTTCCTGTTACTACTACACCAATTAGTGAGGAAGCTAATGATGATGATCATGTAACTTCAGATCAAGTTACTACCGAATCTCGTAGGTAAACCAGAGTGAGATCCGCACCAGAGTGGTACAGTAATCCTGTTCTGGAAGTCCTGTTACTAGACCATGACGAACTTGCGAACTATGAGGAAGCGATGATGAGCCCAGATTCCGCGAAATGGTTTGAGGCCATAAAATCTGAGATATGATCCATGTATGAGAACAAAGTATGGACTTTGATGGATTTGCCCGATGATCGGCAAGCCACAGAAAATAAATGGATCTTCAAGAGGAAGACGGACGCTGATAGTAGTGTTACTATCTACAAAGCTAGAATTGTCGCAAAAGGTTTTCGACAAGTTCAAGGTGTTGACTACGATGAGATTTTCTCACTCGTATATATGCTTAAGTCTGTCTGAATCATGTTAGCAATTGCCGCATTTTATGAAATATGGCAAATGGATAAACAAAACTGCATTCCTTAATGGATTTCTTAAAGAAGAGTTGTATATGATGCAACCAGAAGGTTTTGTCAATCCTAAAGGTGTTAACAAAATATGCAAGCTCCAACGATCCATCTATGGACTGGTGCAAGCATCTCGGAGTTGGAATATACGCTTTGATAAGTTGATCAAAGCATATACTTTTATACAGACTTACGATGAAGCCTGTATTTACAAGAAAGTGAGTGGGAGCACTACAACATTTCTGATAAGTATATGTGAACAACATATTTTTGATCAGAAATAATGTATAATTTTCTGGAAAGCATAAAGGAATATTTGCAAGGAGTTTTTCAAAGAAAGACCTCGGTAAAGCTGCTTACATATTGAGCATCAAGATCTATAGAGATAGATCAAGACGCTTGATAAGTTTTTTCAATGAGTACATACCTTGACAAGATTTTGAAGTAGTTCAAAATGGAACAGTCTAAGAAAGAGTTCTTGCCTGTGTTGCAAGGTGTGAAATTAAGTAAGACTCAAAGCCCGACCACGGCAGAAGATAGAAATAGAATGAAAGTCATTCCCTATGCCTCAGCCATAGGTTCTATAAAGTATGCCATGCTGTGTACCAGATCTATTGTATACCCTACACTGTGTTAAGCAAGGGAGTACAATAGTGATCTAAGAGTAGATCACTGGACAGCGGTCAAAATTATCCTTAGTGGAATAAGAAAATATTTCTCAATTATGGAGGTGACAAAAAGGTTCGTCGTAAAAAGTTACGTCGATGCAAGTTTTGACACAGATCTGGATGACTCTAAGTCTCGATCTAGATACATATTGAAAGTGGGAGCAATAAGCTAGAGTAGCTCCGTGCAGAGCATTGTTGACATAGAAATTCGCAAAATACTTACGGATCTGAATGTGACAGACCTGTTGACTAAAATTATCTCACAAGCAAAACATGATCACACCTTAGTACTCTTTGGGTGTTAATCACATAGCGATGTGAACTAGATTACTGACTCTAGTAAACCCTTTGGGTGTTGATCACATATCGATGTGAACTATGGGTGTTAATCACATGGTGATGTGAACTATTGCTGTTAAATCACATGGCGATGTGAACTAGATTATTGACTCTAGTGCAAGTGGGAGAATGAAGGAAATATGCCCTAGAGGCAATAATAAAGTTATTATTTATTTCCTTATATCATGATAAATGTTTATTATTCATGCTAGAATTGTATTAACCGGAAACATAATACTTGTGTGAATACATAGACAAACAAAGTGTCACTAGTATGCCTCTACTTGACTAGCTCGTTAATCGAAGATGGTTATGTTTCCTAACCATAAACAAAAGAGTTGTTATTTGATTAACGGTATCACATCATTAGGAGAATGATGTGATTGACATGACCCATTCCATTAGCTTAGCACCCGATCGTTTAGTATGTTGCTATTGCTTTCTTCATGACTTATACATGTTCCTATGACTATGAGATTATGCAACTCCCGTTTGCCGGAGGAACACTTTGTGTGCTACCAAACATCACAACATAACTGGGTGATTATAAAGGAGATCTACAGGTGTCTCCAAAGGTACATGTTGGGTTGGCGTATTTCGAGATTAGGATTTGTCACTCCGATTATTGGAGAGGTATCTCTGGGCCCTCTCGGTAATGCACATCACATAAGCCTTGCAAGCATTGCAACTAATGAGTTAGTTGTGAGATGATGTATTACGGAACGAATAAAGAGACTTGCCGATAACGATATTGAACTAGGTATTAAGATACCGACGATCGAATCTCGGGCAAGTAACATACCGATGACAAAGGGAACAACGTATGTTGTTATGCGGTCTGACCGATAAAGATCTTCGTAGAATATGTGAGAGCCAATATGAGCATCCAGGTTCCGCTATTGGTTATTGACTGGAGACGTGTCTTGGTCATGTCTACATTGTTCTCGAACCCGTAGGGTCCGCACGCTTAAGGTTTCAATGGCAGTTATATTATGAGTTTATGAGTTTTGATGTACCGAAGGAGTTCGGAGTCCCGGATGAGATCGGGGACATGACGAGGAGTCTCGAAATGGTCGAGACGTAAAGATCTATATATTGGACGACTATATTCGGACATCGGAAAGGTTCCGAGTGATTCGGGTATTTTTTGGAGTACCGGAGAGTTACAGGAATACTATTGGGCCTTATTGGGCCATACAGGAAAGAAGAAAAAGGGCCTCAAGGGTGGCCGCACCCCTCCCCTTGGTCTGGTCCGAATTGGACTAGGGAAGGGGGGCGCCCCCTTCCTTCTTTTCTCCTTTTCCCTTCTCCTTTTCCTATTCCATATGGGAGGTGGAATCCTACTAGGACTAGGGAGTCCTAGTAGGACTCCACACTTGGCGCGCCCCCTCCTAGGGCCGGCCTCCTCCTCCCTTGCTCCTTTATATACGGGGGCAGGGGGCACCTCTAGACACAAGTTGATCCACGTGATCATATTCTTAACCGTGTGCGGTGCCCTTCCACCATAATCCTCGATAATATTGTAGCGGTGCTTAGGCGAAGCCCTGCGACGGTTAAACATCAAAGATCGTCACCACGCCAGTCGTGCTGACGGAACTCTTCCCCGACACTTTGCTGGATCGGAGTCCGGGGATCGTCATCGAGCTGAATGTGTGCTAAAACTCGGAGGTGCCGTAGTTTCAGTGCTTGATCGGTCGGGCCGTGAAGACATACGACTACATCAACCGCGTTGTGCTAACGCTTCCGCTGTCGGTCTACAAGGGTACGTAGATCACACTCTCCCCTCTCGTTGCTATGCATCACCATGATCTTGCGTGTGCGTAGGAATTTTTTTGAAATTACTACGTTCTCCAACAGCCTTTGCTTCTGCTTTTTCAGACTCCTCGCAGTGGCAACCAACCTTTGATGGGCATTCTGTTGCTCCGGGTGTCTGTCCGGTGTGACGCCGTCCGGACTGTTATCTTCGACGGGGTCGGGTTGTTTGGTTTGATTCTCCGTGTTGCCCTGGTCGGGCGATGGTTCACCCTGCTCTATCGATGGGTCTGTATGATCGCTGTTTCTGCCGAGGCGGGATTTGGAGCGGCGCTTACGCCGCCGCTTTGACTGCTTCTCGAGGGAACAACCCTTCGTTGCGTCCTTCCATTCCTCGTCGTCGTTTTCTTTCGGTGTGTCCACCGTGTATACATCATATGATGAAGTGGGCGTCAAGTGCCCTGTGGGCAGTGGTTCCTGTTTGTCTCCTACATTGTCGTCCATACCGTCGATGTCTTCGGAGACGAAGTCGAGCATGTCGGTCTAATCATCGACAGTGGCTACTAAGTGGGTGGTGGGTGGGCAGCGAATTTCTTCGTCATCCGCATCCCAATCCTGCCGAACATAGTTCGGCGCGAACTCTCCTGACAGGGAGAGATACCTTAAGGAGTTCAGTATGTCACCGAAGGTCGAGTGCTGAAAGATATCCGCGGAGGTGAACTCCATGATCGGCGCCCAGTCGGATTCGATAGGCACGGGCGCAGGCGGTTCGGAGTCCGTGGCCGGGAAAGAACCCGGTAGTTCGGCGTCACGGCTCCCATGAAGGGTAAGATCGATATTCGGCTCGATCGCCGCTAAGAATACGGCCTCCGTGGCGGGGTCTATCCACCCGTCCATGGATGGCGCAATTGGCTCCGAATTGAGGGTCAGAGTGGTTGCCGGTGCGGTCTCCTGAACACTGTCCGATGGTAGAGCTAAATCATGCTCATCGTGACCGTCCGGCGCACTCGGCAGGGGCTCGAATCCGTCGAAGATCAAGTCTCCGCGGATATCGGCCGTGTACTTTAAGCTTCCAAACCTGACCTGGTGGCCAGGGGCGTAACTCTCGATCTGCTCCAGATGGCCAAGCGAGTTGGCCCGCAGTGCGAAGCCGCCGAATACAAAGATCTGTCCGGGGAGAAAAGTCTCACCCTGGACTACATCGCTATCGATGATCGAAGGAGCCATCAAGCCTAACGGTGACGACACAGCGGAACTCTCAATGAAAGCACCAATGTCGGTGTCAAAACCGGCGGATCTCGGGTAGGGGGTCCCGAACTATGCGTCTAAGGCGGATGGTAACAAGAGGCAGGGGGCACGATGTTTTACCCAGGTCTGGGCCCTCTTTATGGAGGTAAAACCCTACGTCCTGCTTGATTATTCTTGATAATATGAGTAGTACAAGAGTTGATCTACCACGAGATCGGAGAGGCTAAACCCTAGAAGCTAGCCTATGGTATGATTGTCTCTTGTCCTACGGACTAAAACCCTCCGGTTTATATAGACACCGGAGGGGGCTAGGGTTACACAAGGTCGGTTACAAAGGAGGAGATATACATATCCGTATTGCCTAGCTTGCCTTCCACGCCAAGTAGAGTCCCATCCGGACATGGGACGAAGTCTTCAATTTGTATCTTCATAGTCCAACAGTCCGGCCAAAGGATATAGTTCGTTTGTTCGGAGACCCCCTAATCCAGGACTCCCTCACTCGGCCTCAACCTAGGAGCTCCACCAACAGAGAAGCTCGCAAGGGGGAACTACCTCCTGTGGAAGGCACAGGTCATGTCGGCACTGCGAGGCACACAAGTGACCGGCCTCCTCGACGGCAGCGACGCCGCACCACCAAAGACCATACAAGTCACCAAGGAGGATAAAACCACGGCCATTGAGCCCAACCCTCTGTACGGCCCGTGGTTGTTGAAGGATCAGCAGGTTCTGAGCTACATGTTGAACTCGCTCACCCAGGAAATTCTTGCACAAGTCATCGGTAAGGACAGCACCTTTGATCTGTGGACTGCTCTTACCACAATATTCACTGCGCAGTCGCAATCCCGCATAACCAATCTACGGATGGCCATCTCCAATACCAAGAAGGGCAACATGTCGAGCAACGCCTTCATCGCCAAGATGAAGAACCTCGGGGACGAGCTAGCTATGGCTGGGCGTCCGGTGACCGATCCAGAGATAGTGGACTACATATTGGTTGGCCTTTATCGGGACTATGATCCCGTCGTGGTAGAAATCGGCGTGATCAAGAACTCCATCAGCGTCGACGACCTCTTCGTGCAGATTTCTGTGTTCGATCAGCGCATGGAGATGCCGGGGGACAGAGCAGCAGGCTTCCGCTCCTCTGCCAACACCGTCTACAGGGGGCGCGGGCAGTCCCGTGGCAGGGGAGGTCGTGGTCGAAGCACCAGAGGAGGACGCGGTCGGGAACCGCCCTTCTTCCTCTCTTGGTCGCGGTGGTGGTGGCGGCTATCAGTAGCAACGGCTTCGTCCCCAACCACAGCAACAACAACAGCAAGAAGGAGACTATCCAGAGTGCCAGATCTGCTACAAGTTTCATGTCGGTGGCGCAAGAGCTTGCTGGCATCGCTATGATGATGATCATGAGGAGAATAAGGCAGCCAACCTCGTCACCGACAACTACGGCATTGACACCAACTAGTATGCCGACTCCGGTGCTACTAAGCACATCACCGGAAAACTTGACAAGCTGACAATGCGGGAAAGGTATCATGGCGGTGATCAGATACACACGGCAAGTGGAACTGGTATGGACATTACTCATGTTGGAAAATCAATTGTTAAAACCCCCATAAAAGATTTACATCTTAATAATGTCTTACATGTTCCACATGCTTCCAAAAATCTCGTTTCTGTTCATCGTTTTGCTCTTGACAACAATGTTCTCATAATATTTTATCCCTACTCTTTTGTGATCAAGGACTTGGCAACGAGGAAGGTCATACTTAGAGGAAAGTGTGAGGGAGGCCTATATCCACTCATATCATCTTCATCTTCATCATGGTCGAATAAACAAGCGTGGAGTGTCACCAAACCTTCCTCGGCAAAGTGGCATAGTCGTCTTGGTCATCCCTCCTCAGTCATAGTTAAACATGTCCTTAGCAAGAATAATCTTCCCTATGAGTCTAGTGTTGAGTCAATTTGTGATGCTTGCCAGCAAGCTAAGAGTCTCAGCTACCTTATCCTATATCTACGAGTGTATCCACTGCTCCATTGCAGTTAGTTTCTTCAGATGTATGGGGACCAGCTCCCACATCAGTTGGCAGATTTTCCTATTATGTTAGTTTCATTGATGATTATAGCAAGTTCACTTGGATCTGTTTGCTAAAGAAACGATCTGATGTCTTTCAAGTGTTTCTCAATTTCCAAAACCTTGTTGAACGCCAACTAGACTCAAAGATTCTTGCTATGCAAACCGACCGGGGTGGTGAGTATGAAAAAGTAAATTGTTTCTTTCAAAAGATTGGAATTTCTCACCATGTTTCTTGCCCCATGCTCACCAACAGAACGGGTCGGCTAAACGCAAACACCGCCATGTTGTTGAGGTAGGACTAGCACTACTAGCCAATGCTTCCATGCCCCTCAAATTCTGGGATGAAGTCTTTCTCACTGCCACATATCTCATAAATATTCGACCGAGCAAAGTCATCAAATTTGAGAGTCCCATCACACGTCTTTTTGGTGTCAAACCAGACTTCAAATCTCTTCGAGTATTTGGTTGTGCATGTTGGCCAAATCTAAGACCATACAACACACGCAAACTTGTGTTTCATTCCAAAAAATGTGTGTTTTGCGATATAGCCCTATGCACAAGGGAGTAAAGTGTCTAGATGTTCCCACATGCAGAGTTTATATATCTCGCGATGTTGTGTTTAATGAATCCGTTTTTCCGTTTGAATCTCTCCATCCCAATGCCGGCGCTCTACTTTGTCAAGAGATTCTTGTTCTTCCAACCACACTTTGAGATTCTGATCACGGGGGAAACAGTTGCACTAACCAACATGATGATAATACTCCTACTGGAACCAGCCCTTGTCTTCCGTGTGTGCAGGTCTCTGAAGAAAATGGAGTTCAAAACGGCCAAAATGATCAAAATCTTGTCCAAAACGATGCTATATTTCATGTGCAAGAAGAGGACGAAGCTGGCACGGTGAACGAGGACGATCTGGCGGCGCCTGCCACCCCTGCACGCCAATCCTCCTCGGATCGGGCACGGATATCCGCCCCGAATCGCGAGCCAGCCAGTTTGCATGGCCAGGCGCGGGCGACGCAATCCGCGGCCGCCACGCCTCCACGCGGGGAATCCTCCTCGAATGGCTCGCGCATGCAGCCAACCGCGAGGCGCGACCCACACACGCGCCCGACAGGCACATCTGGCGCAGGATCTTCTGCGGCAAATGACGGTGCGGTGCCGAATGAGCTAACCACACCCGTGGCCACTGGATCTGGTGTGGCATCTCCCGATTCCTCTCCAGGATCTTCTGCGACCAGCAATGTCGTGCGCCAGCGTGTACAACAGCCTCCACCAACCACATCAAGAGTTACAACTCGGCTACAAAAAGGTATTAAAAATCCAAAAATAAGAACTGATGGCACTATTCCGTATGGCATGTTGTGCATTTCATGCGAGCCAACAAAATTGGATGACGCACTTGGAGATCAGAAGTGGAAAAAGGCTATAGATGAGGAATATACAGCCTTAATGAGAAACAAAACATGGCACTTGGTGCCAAACCAGAAAGGTAAAAACATTATTGACTGTAAATGGGTGTATAGGATCAAGAAAAAGGCAGATGGCTCCATTGACAGGTATAAAGCATGTCTCGTTGCTAAAGGTTTTAAGCAGCGTTATGGTATTGATTATGAGGATACATTTAGCCCTGTGGTAAAAGCTGCAACCATCAGACTTGTGCTAGCTATTGCTGTGTCTAGGGGATGGAGCCTAAGGCAGCTAGACGTACAGAACACGTTTTTGCATGGTGTTATGGAAGAGGAGGTCTACATGAGGCAACCACCAGGTTATGAAAACAAACAAAAACCTCATTATGTATGCAAACTTGACAAAGCTCTTTATGGTTTGAAACAAGCACCTAGAGCATGGTACTCCAGGTTAAGTATGCAGTTAAAACGTCTTGGCTTTATTGCATCAAAGGCTGACACATCTCTCTTCATATACAATAGGGCAAACACTGTTATTTTTGTGCTCATATATGTTGACGATATTGTAGTTGCATGCTCCTCTCAGAATGCTACAGATGCCCTTTTGCATGATCTAAGCTCAGAGTTTGCTTTAAAGGATCTTGGTGATTTGAGCTTCTTTTTAGGCATTGAAGTTAAAAAGGTTCAGGATGGTATAGTATTGAAACAAGAAAAATATGCCACTGAACTCTTGGCTCGGATGGGAATGAAGGATTGCAAGGCATCACCCACACCATTATCTTCATCAGAACAATTGTAGCATACGAAGGGGAGCTACTTAAGGAGGAAGAAAGCACCAAATATAGAAGTGCTGTTGGAGCCTTGCAATACTTAACCTTGACATGACCAGATATTTCTTTTACTGTTAACAAAGTATGTCAATACCTACATGCTCCCACTTCTGCTCATTCGACAGCTGTTAAGAGGATCATTCAGTATGTTAAGCACACTGTAGGTTTGAGACTTCATTTTAGACGGTCCAACTCTACACTTGTTAGTGATTTCTCTGATGCAGACTGGGCAGGTTGCAGCGATGATAGAAAATCAACAGGTGGTTTTGCTGTTTTCTTTGGTTCTAATCTTATTTCTTGGAGTGCCAGGAAACAAGCAACAGTCTCAAGGTCAAGTACTGAGGCCGAGTACAAATCATTGGCGAATGCTACTGCTGAAATTATTTGGCTTGAATCTTTGCTTGAAGAATTGGGTGTGAAGCAACACCGTATTTCATGCCTATGGTGTGATAATTTGGGTGCCACTTATTTAAGTGCTAATCATGTCTTTCATGTCAGAACCAAGCATATTGAGATAGACTTTCACTTTGTACGAGAAAGGGTTGCAGAAAAGAAGCTGGAGATCCGCTTCATTCCTTCCAGAGATCAAGTGGCCGACAGATTCACTAAAGCTCTACCGTACAAGCCATTTGAAGCATTCAAGAACAATCTTAATTTAGGATAGGTAGTTCAGATTAAAGGAGGGTGTTAGACTTAAGAGATATTCACGTCATGTAATCTCAACTACCATCTCTATCTTTCCTCTCCCGTTTAACCTCCTATCTTTATCCCGTTGGATCCTTGCGATCGGTGGGCTTCTTGTATGCCAAGGCAGAGGTTGTTTCTGCCCATAATCAATATATACCCGCGGCTCCTCTACGGAGGAGTAGGAACGCTTACATCGATCCAATCTAACATACACATGCATGTGCATATTCTAGAAAAAAATGGTATTGTTTAGAGATGAACTGAACGCACCTGTTCACTAGTATGTTGTTGCCTAAATCTCTAGTTCGAACGAAAATATAATGTACTTTTGAACCTATGGAAATGCTTCTCTCTACTCTAGCAGGTTTGTGATATTTGTACACAGCTTACCTCCACCCTCCGCGTGCTCTGGTCCATACACCATCTTTATCACCAACAATGTTCATTAACTTCCACTTTGGCTATGTGTAAGTTTCCTAATTTTTAAATTTGAAAAGGTCAACTTTCTAGCTGTTAATTCTTTTGTCAAAATTAATGTATTTTTCCTTGTGTCGTTTCATGACTTCTTAGACTGTTTATTTAACTGGACACTAGAGGATCATGATTTCTTAAAAAAGAAGAATAGAGTTGCTTGATTAATTTGCGAAAAACCGGGTGAAAACCGTCACAACACGCCCAAAAAGAAGGGCATGCCGGCCGACCCGACACCTACAAGATCCACACACACACACACCGTCGAGGAGAGGACATCGTCGAAGTTGCGTGCAATGTCATCGTCGTCACCTCTCCTCGAGCAAGCGACTCCGACTTCACCACTAACGACCCATCAAGAACCCTCCGAACGAATGAGACATGGGAGACCCTATTGGTAGAAGACAAACAATCGTCCACCGGCGTCGAAGACCGGGTAGCTCCGACTTTGATGACGAGCCTCACACGAGAAAAGGAACATGCCTAGCGCTAACAGTGCCCAAACTATCTGTCGACTGGCATCGTTGCCGCCCCGCAACACCGCAGCTCCGACTTCACGCTCAGGAACAAGCCCAACTGTTGAGGAGAAAGGCAAGCGACAACCATGTACACCTTGCCACCGTCATCGTTGCCACACAAGCTGCAACGCGACCACCACACCGCCAGTTGGGCACTTGCCAACCGCGGTGATGAACACGTCCAACACCCTAGGAAGCACAAAGGAAACCATGACCTTCTTAGATTGATTTTTGGCATGCCTCTCCTTAGGGTAAGTCGATTTTCTCTTAGGATGAATTGTTGACTTGCCCCTTTGGGGTAATTCTATTTTTCTATTGGGCTTGGAGCCCACACATTACCTATTTTTCTTGTATACCTTTCTTTTGCTTTTATTTTTCCGTTTCTTTAGGGTTTTTTCTATGGGTACTTTTGGCATGTTGGATGGGTGGAAACGTATACACACAGCCCCGCAAAAAGGAGGAAATGTATACACGAAAGTACTATACACTATGTGTGTAAATTACTGTAGAGTGTGAAAATTACAATTATATGCTTATTTTATGCATATTAAAATAGTGCAATTTCAATGCAAAGTTGTGTGCAAGTATTTGTAATTTCTTTCTTCTTAAAGGGGTAATACCAATGTAAGTAATTCATTCATTCTTAGAATTTTTTTTATTATTTGATAATACTAATGCCACTAATTCATTCCTTCTTAGGAAACTTTTTTTTGCAAAATTCCAGTATTATATGTTTATTATCGCGTATTGTAAAAATCGTAATTTATGCGCAATTTTTTTCATTTTTCCATATTAATTCTTCCTATGGGCAATACCCATGCTATTAATTCATTCTTCCTTAGAAAATTTATTATTTATTATTTTGTTTTTTACTTTTTATTCCATTTTCATTCTTCTTTAAGGGTAACACCAATGCCACTAATTAATTCCTTCCTACAAAACTTCTTTTTGCGAAAATTCTACTATTAAATGTTTGTTCTTGTACATGATAAAACACAATTTTCTGTGTAAATCATGTGCAAATTTTATCATATTATTATTATTATTATTATTATTATTATTATTATTATTATTTTCTTCCTTATTAAAGGGTAATATCGATGGGAAGAGGATTTGGAGCTCTTGGGTGCCCGGGAACCCTATTGGATAGTAAAATAAAAAATAGGGAAATAAAAAACTGAATTTTTGGGTGTTAAACCTGGGTGCCTAGTCTACCCGTGTGAAGTTTTGTGAAAAATTGACATCTGTGGTATTCTCAGTAAAAATGTGCAAAAAAATCTATGTAAGAAAAAACGCAAATCATAGGTTAGACTGTAATTTATTTGCCATGGATACCACATATGCCATTTCTTAACGAAACTAAACACGGGAGCAGAATGGGCACCCAGGTTTGATATCCAAAATTTCACTTTTTTAAAATGGCACTTTTTTATTTTAGTATTATAATAGGGTTCCCAGGCACCTGAGAGCTCCTATGTATTCACCTATACCGATGCCAATAATTCATTCCTTTCTTAGAAAACTTTATTCTTTTATTTTTATTTCATTTTCTTGGTCTACATACTAGTGGCGGAGCTACGGCTGGGCCAAAGCAGACCATGGCCCGCCCAACCCAACAAAAATTTAGTGAAGACTGATGTCGAATTTGGGCCCTAAGAGCAAAACTTCAGATGTATTTTTTAAGCTGGCCCGTTTTGACCCGCCCCAAGAAGTGGATGTAGCTCCGCCACTGCTGCCTATGCCTTTGATCTCCATCCTCATGTGAAGATTAGTTGAACTCTAAATTCGTATACATACACAGACCACATACCGTAATTAAGTTCCATTAGATCGATCGATCGGAATTTACACATAGATATATCTATGAACTCTAACGCTCCTGTGCATTTTCCATGATTTACTCAACAAAATATAATACTGTATCTCGCTAGATTGTGTTGTGAGGCCAGAAAGACGTAGGTCTCAAGCATGCACCACTCAGGCTGGTCGCCGCCGGCTAGAACGTATGTGTGCTCTCTTGCCAAAGAAAAAAGTGACTAGCAGCAATTTTAAATTCAATATTTATTAGAAAGTTTTTTTTTTTGGTTCATTTTCTTTTGTCTTGTGTTTCAGACCAAACACAAGTTCTGGTGGTTTGTGGTTGTAAAGAGTGCTCCTCTAAAAAAATCGGGTTACCCAAATTGGTGAAAGTCAATTTTTGGTTTTGCAATTTTCTTTAGTGACATGTCCCAAGCTCGTTCCCATAATTTTATTTTATTTTTCTTAAATACAGTATCGATGCAGACGCTCGTATAAATGCATATATACTCCCATATATGAATGTACACTCGTACCCCTATGAACACTAAAAAAGACCGTATCTTTTTTTTGCGGAAAAAAAGATTGTATCCTATGAGCGCCTTAGAAAGACTGAGCTAACATCACATCTTAAAATTAACGAAGTAATCACAGATGTCTCGTAGTCGGGGAACAAAGTTGATCAAAGATGTCATATGGAAACTCAGTCTTTACAGCGGTTAAGAAAAGATTTGGCACTGTTCAAAAGAAAAACAAAAGATTTTGCAATTCACTTGCCAACTTTATCATCCAACCCCATGCTGTCTTGTGGTATACTCCATCGTTTTGTGTAGTTGAAATTCTTCTAGCCCGTGGACTTTTGCTCATACCCCATCGTTTTGTGTAGATGCAGGGGTAGGGGTACTGCTGCCTAGTAGCAGTAGAGCGTAGCGTTGAAACGCGCATTATTTTACTCGGTAATCAGCCCGCAATGATGCGGAAATAACACGGGCGCGCGACAAGATGGCTGCATGTCAGCTGGAACCCCGGTACGACGTGCAGCAGCCCCATACCTAGGAGTAATACCCCTCCCCGGTCAAACCAGGACCACGCCGGCCGGCCGGCCGGCCACCCCCTCTCTCTCTCTGCGTCCCTGCAGCTGCAGCGTCCTCCAAGCCTACCGCGGCCAGCCCCTAGCCTTCTACAGTGAGCCACTGCCGCTCTGAAAAGAGGCCTTCCATGCTGCCCCGCCACGCCCCCTCTCTCCCTCTCTCTCTCTCTCCCTCTCGACATTGCCGGCCCCAGAGCTCGGCCTCTTCAATGCTTTCCGGCCGCTACTGCCGCGCGAGCTGCCCCCTCCCGTTCCCGCTATAAAACACGCGCGTCCAGGCCATTGGAGGCTCCACCCCATTCTGTTTAGCCGCTAGCTGGTGGCTAGTACCGCTCGCCCCACTGACCCCAGCTCGCTTCTCCTTCTTCCCCACCCCATTCTGTCTGCCCCTGTGTCGTGTGCTGCCGGCGTGAACCGGATGGAGGTAAGCGTTCATGCGCCCATGCAAGGATCGGCACTTCCCCGTGGTCTGTACTTTGTAGCTCACCTGGTTTTGCCTTTGCTTTGCTTCTGCAGAAGGCGAGGCGGCGGCAGGTGCCGGCGTTCGGGGAGTGGAACTACTGCTACTACTACGACGAGCCGCCGGCCGCGGCGGCGGTGGCCGTGGCGGCCGAGTGCTACGCGCCGGAGCCGGAGGCCTGCAGCGACGTGTGGTTCAGGTACTCGCCGCCTCCGCGCAAGCCCACGCCCAAGAAGACGCGGAGGCCGGACCAGGGCGACGTGGCCCGTCGGGAGAAGGGGGAGAGGCGCGGTGCCAGGGCGCTGGACGCTGCCGGCGGCGTGCCGCGCGCCACGGCCAAGGCCGGCTCCAGGGTGGTGCGCCCGGTCGACGAGGACCTGTACCAGGTGCCTCCGCCGGAGTTCACCTCCCGCCGGCCGAGGCGGAAGAGGAGCCTGCTGATGGGATGCCTGGGCCTCAACTCATGCGTCGCCTGAACCTGTGTGCCAATGGGATGCTAGCTGCGCGTTCTATTCTACTAGAGTGGTAGTGGTAGTGTTCACTAGATTGAGTGAGTGCTGGTTCTTTCTTGTTGTGTGTTATGTAGTTTTGATCTCTTGGGCAGTTGGCTAGTGAGTGATCACTTGTAATGCTCTCGAGCTGTTTATTCCACCTTGAGTTTGTGTACGCAGGTCTCATGTGTTAGGTTGGGTCAGTCAGTGAGTTGATGGTGTAGATCTAGGCATGTTTGGATCGTGTCCAAAATGTACCCCACTTCAATATTTTGGCCAGGATCCAAAAATAGGTACCAGTGTTGCCTTACTCATGTCGTCATGTGCAACCAGCACCTCAGCCAAAAAATTAGCTAGCTGATATTTTGGCGGGGCAATCTAGGGCATAAACCAAACACGCATCGAATCCAATGATTCTCCCTTCCTTCTCTTCCCTCGTCACAATCTCGGTGGACGTACATGCTTTTCGGGCTGTTCTGTTCATCACAAGCAACCTGGAACTAAAGAAAGGGGCAGCAATCCATTATTGAGAGGAAATAACCCACCAATTTCAATTTGAACGTCATACTACCTGCAAACAACTACAGCTACAATGCCTTACTGACGGCCTAGCACAGCTCTATGAGATTCTCATCTTATAAACATAGCCAAGTTCGTCTGCACAGTTTTGTTTCTCTTCTTGTATGTTGGACATTGTAATTCATGCCCCGGCCCGTTGATTGTTCTGTCAATCCAAACTCGAGTCCGTATTCGGCCTTCTTCAGCCTGGTTGTAAAAAAGTTCTTATGTGCTCTTGGCGCCACTTTGCTCCGAAAGATAAAGATGAGATGCACGCACAATCTTCACTTGAACTGGCCAAACTGATCTTAGGGGAATTTAACCAAGGTACGATGGCAGAGCTGAAACAACATGGCTCCACTCCAAAGCGGAAGCATCTCTTAATTCTGGGCTCCGCAGCATTGCAGCTCGCTATAAGTACAGTAGTAGTACCACACCGGTGTACTGATCCATCTATCGCACAGCATGCAACGGACGCAGAGGAGAGATGGAAGCCTAGTAAGTAGTGCAATAACCAAAGCCAGAATGCACGGGCATTGGCAGCACGGTACGCTGGCGCATGGCGGGCAGGGAGGCGCGAGAAGCCACGACCAATAGTCCCTATTAAAAAGGGCCGCAGCCTTAACTGGGCCCCCTCAACTGCGGTGCTGCTGCGGCATTTACACAGCCCGCGTCAGGAGGCTCGGTCTTTACTGTTGGCTGGCCATCAGTCCGCGTCCCGTCCGGCGGCCCAGCCTAATATCTCTGAGGTAAAGAGGGCCGTCGATCGGATTCAGCCATCGGTTTCTGGATGGGTTCGGCAGCGCGATGCTCTGAGCAGCGGACGTTGGTGTGGCGCGGTCACGGAGGGAGCAGAAGCGGCCGTTGGTGGAGCGGATGAAGGTGGAACAGCGGCGGCTCGGGTGGTCAGCGGGGCGGCGTGGCGCGCGTAGGGCGTAGCCGATCGGGCGTCGTGGGAGGGGGCAGGGCCATGTCAATTCTCGCACAGCGCCGATCACGATGGAGCTGAGCCTTGAACAGTGCCGCTACGGTGCTACCTGCCGATACGTCGAGTCTGCGCCTGCTCGGGCTGGCGTCAGCTCATTCGGTGCACCGAGATGTCCGGCGGGGGATGCGCACTGGGACGACGAGTGGACGGCAGTCGGAGGGAGCGTGCCCGCACGGTGACCGTAGAGCCCGTCTTTCGATCCGTGGGTGTTTTTTTCTTTTTCTTTTTTTGCAGTGAAGAAGGAGGGAGAAGCCACGCGATGGAAAGGCGCGTTGATGGTGCGTTTGATGATCCTTGGAGATAGCCAGCGGGCCATACATGATCTTCTCTGTCTGTCGCTGGCTGCTCCCCTCCGTGATCCACTTCCGCTGAGCACTCTGCTTGTGTGGATTGACGGGACCAGTTGGAGATCCTGGCCACTAGAAAGGGTGTGTGGGTTGATCTCAGGATATACTGTAGTATTGACTGAGACTTAGCAAGACTTCACGGTTACCAAATGGAGGTGGCCAGCCATCATAGATAGCCAGGTTTGGTGGCTTGAAAGGAACAACGGCAAGTTTCGTTGGGGTCTGGTCCAGTACAAATCCTTGATCTCTTCCCACGAGATTGTATGTCGACATCGAGTTCGATTAGAATTTCAAGATGATTTTACAAAATGAATTTGAAGAAGGGTTACAATTACGATTTGAACAGCCTTAATACTACTCCTACTAAGATTCTCTACTAACTGGACTACAAGCTCTTCCTCTTCTTCAGAGTGACCTCACAGGCGGGGGGGAGCCTTCGACTGCGGGTAGGCGGGAGTGGCCACTAGCTGATTCAACCTTACGACGTGTGTCGTCGTCAACCCACTCCGAGTAGTCCCGCGCCCTCTCCCAAAACTCTTTCTCCCTCTCTTGGCATGACACTCTTCGGTCTTGCTTGCAAAAGGTCCGCGGTCTTGCTTGCAAAAGGTCCGCGAAGACGGCACGACCACACCGACATGGTAATTGGGGAAGAAAGGGTGCGGGGTGGCACCGGATGAACAAGGCCGATGAAGGCAAGTGTGCTGGCGACAGGAATGGGTGAATAGAAGGCAAGTGTGGTGGCACCGTGGAAGGGAAGCGATGAGGATTATATACCTGCAAACACACTCCGACGAAAAACATGGGCAGATTTACCGTGTGCAGTTGACGGCAACAAATAATCAACGCTCTTCCCAGTGGATAAGCTGCTGCACCGTTGTCATGGGGAGAAGAACGACAACACCATTGAGCAGGCTGCGTGCAGGAGGAAGAGGCCATGCTGAAACTTCCTTCCCACGCAAAGGCAGAGTTGTGCATGACGGCTGTGGCCTTTTCGGCCAAAACCATCATATTGGCGGTTATAACACCGATCAGGCTGATATGGCAACTACTGACAAAAAAGGAATAGTATATCCATGTTCAATGCCGCAACTGAAAGAAAGACAAGAGTCAAAATAGCCGTAGCAATACAAAGACACGTTACATCAACAAAAGAAGATGGTTCATATAAAGACCAAAGCCGGCTTGCTCTGTCCAATTATTAGCCATTCAAATTCCGTCAACAGAAGAAACACACGACGAGTGCTCAAGTATGTATTCCTCGTAGCAAATTTCGGGGTATCCAGGTCTGAAAGCCTTATTCATGCCATCAAGGCACGACGCCATCCTCGATGGGCTGAAGCAAGACCTTGGACCTTACCAAACCTCTGGACGCAGCTCACCGGTTGCAGGAGGCATCCATTTCCCAGAATTGTACACGCTCTCACCGACTTTCCATCCAGGAACATTTTTCATGATCCTCGCTTCCTCCTCAAGATACTTCTTCCATTCTTTGACAAATCTGCACGAGAATCAAAGACCTCATGTCTTCGGTAGATGATAGGGATGAATGAAAATGGCATACATTGTCGATCAAGTACCTTTCATCCTCTTCAGCTTGGAGCATCGGCAGTATAGCACTACGGGCAGCGATTTTCTCCTCCTTCAGTGCACTGCGCACACAAAATTCCACACCATGAAGGCTAACATACAAATAACACATGGATGGGAAAACAACCCGTACTAACAAGCATTCAAGACTCTGAAGCTAACAGAAAGTCAGAAACATAAAGTTGGACGTGACGGTAACTAATGACTACCAAGAATTGCAGAAGCAATAACAGAAACATATAAAATGGAGTGACAGTAACTAATAACTACCAATAATTGCAGAGCAATAACAGAAACAAATAAAATGGATCTAACAGTAACTAATAACTACCAATAATTGCAAAGCAATAACAGAAACAAATAAAAGGATCTGACGTAACCAATAACTACCATGAATTGAAGAGCAATGAAGCATGACCAGAAGATAAGGATCCCAGGTGATTTCAGCATAAATAAAATAGAGAAAATCAGCACAATTTCGTAACAAAATAAAATGAAGCACGGATATAGACTTCACATGTTTAACGGCAAATACAGAGCAAGGACACATAACAGGAATGCACATCCGGTTGTTACGCTTGTGTTTCTTAAAAGTTTATCCATCAGGAAAAACTGATGTTTACTTGTTTAGATAGACTGGATGATTGTCATAAATTGCTGCAATGACTACATAATCTATTTTCTTAACTGAACCTAGCAGCCCATTAGTAACCATGTGAATAATCAACCAGTTTAAATTCCAGAGATGCTGAATGAAGGAAACAATACCCTGGACCTTGAATTTTTGCCTGAGCATGAGCTCATTAATCAATCTCGAAGCCCAAAACTGTCAAAAACGCACCTCAAACTCTCCAAACTAGCAGTTGAAAGCCTCACCCAACAGGCGCGAACTAGAGCAACAAATAGGTAGGAAGAGGCTTACGTTGAACTTGGTTTGCACAGATATGCACTGTGACGTGCTCACCATCATGCAGCTGTAAGGTATGGCAGCGGTGGATGACGGCAACACGTCTTCACTAAAGAAACTTCGGGGAGAGGAATCGTAAGGGTTCACTGAGTAGCGTTGATGTGCAGTAGGGAGAGGACAATTTGAGGTTTTTGTCTAAGGCTGCTTGCCCAATAGCGAAGATGAAGGGATTGCAAGCTGATGTACAGCATTACATGTGACTATGTGAGACCCATCCGACCCACTGCAATGTCATGTAAAAACCACGATTGGAATGAGGCAAAGGTGGCAAAAGGATTAGTTTAGGATTTTTAAGGTTTCCTTTTAGGCGGTTTTGGAGTTCCATTGCTGGAAGAGGGTCCAACTACATTGCACTGGCAATAAACTTATTGATATGATCATGACTTCGCAATTGTACTGTGATTCTTGCCTATCTCGATGTAATCTCAGTCTGGTTGATGTTTAAGGCTGCTCTAATGAGACCTTTAGGCATGTCTCTCCTGGATGATGGCATCTGAACCACATTCCCAGACTATTATTCTTGTACTACCTCTGCTGGCACGGTTGATTCTATTAATGAATATCCAAGGGCAATCTCCTCTTTCTGGAAAATCGACTCACATGGTACTATGGTAGTAGTTCAAGGTTGAGGCATGGAATTTTTATTTTTTATAAAATGAACGAGACAAACCTACAAAATTAATAAGCTATAGTTTCCACAAAACCACATCAGTTTAATCTAAATATTGAGCGGCATTGCTACAGCATAGGCAAGCTGATTTGTCAACTGTGGGATTCCCTGAGACCCATGTTCCGGTGGTGGAGTGCTACGCAGGCTGGAGTAGCCGTGGAGCAAAGCTGAAGGCAGAGCCAGCATCAGTGACTTAACTGACTTCATCGGACCAGTGGTGGAGACGATGCGTGAGGGCACCGCAGATCGCAATGAGGGCTATTGAGATGGTGCTAAAGGGTGGATATATGATGTCAAGGCGAGTGGATGCCATGGAGGCCAGGAGGGAGGAGTGGTGGCGAATGATGCAAGTCGGCTGTTAAAAAAATGCAGTCGCTTTTGTATTAGGCACAACCATGTTACTACATTAGTGAAAACTGTCAGCTCAAATTAATGTTCACATTAGGTTTCTGACACTCTAATTCATTATCTGAGTTATGCTACAAGTCTAGAACCCATCGTTCATAGTTCTTTATAAAGGAATCAACAGGCAGACTGGGCCTGGCTCCTCATCAATAAAATCTTCTAAATTCATGTTCTCCATAAATTAGCTAATTAGATGTTAAAGTATGTTGAATAGCATCAACTTAGAGCAGCTGCAAAGGGATGAAGTGGCATATCAATCGGAATGTGACGCATCCATTTGCATATGAACATAAAGTTATTTCTTAGAAACATGCCATCTTCTAATAATGCAGGTCCTTGCTAGTTGCTACTAGTACAAGTACTAATACCATATATCAGTGCATCATTGTCCAGATATGATCTACAATTATCTAAATACATTTCAAACGAAACCAGCCGCAGCAATTCAATTGAACTAACGCGAGAATGTATCCGACGGAGGCAAGGGAAGCAGCCATGCGAGACCGATCTGCGACCGGCGCCCGCTTCGATTGAAATGGTGACTGGCACACGCACGGAAGAGACAGATCGACGTGCAGGGCAGGCAGGCGGGCACTTACCGGCGGACCTTGTTCCCCTGCCCGACCTGGTACATGCCCCAGGAGAAGGCGCCGAAGGTGGTGAGGAAGAGGGCGATGGCGCTGGGGCCCTTGTTGGGGATGCGGCGCGCGTAGCGCACGGGCGCGAACCCGCCGGGCGGCGGCCCGTCCTGCAGCACCGGCATGTCCTTGACGCTCGCCATCCCCGGCTTGTTCCGCACCATCGACTCCGTCATCTTGGCTCCGATCCGGGAAGGTCGCCACCGGCGCGGGAGGAAGCGGCCGCGGATCTGGGGCTCCGGCGGGAGGCCGAGCGATTGGGAGCGCGGATGTCGCTAGGGTTAGTGGCGGGTGCGAGCGATTTGGGGGAGCCTGGTGGTGGTGGGAGGAATCGCCTCGTCCCAGTGACTCTGTCAGCGAGTGTGGGTAGTGGGTAAATTCGTCACTCTCCAGGGTCTCTTCCGGAAGAGTTTGCATGGGCCTGTGGAGACGCGCTGGTGGGCTTTGGGTAACAAGCTTATTACTGGGGCCTGACGAGCACTTCGATTTTGCGACTGAGTTGCTCTCAAAAAAGAAATGCAGACGGCGGTTTCTCAAAAAAAAAAGTTGCAGACGGCTAACATCTAAAAAAACAAAAACAAAAAAAGGCGGCTGCAGCCGGTTGATCTTGCCGTCAGATCTACTGCACGTAGCCGTTCATTCTCATGCTCGCAGCAACGCAACACCCGTGTCTTCCTTCTGTCGCGGTACCCCCATGACCCGATGGCGCTGCATTGAAACACCCCCGTGACAAGGCGATGCACCATTCAAACATCGGCGGCTCGGTGATGCTTCATTGTAACTCCGGTGCCCCCCCCCCCCCCCCCGCCCGGCTGATGATGCTCCATTGAAGCACAGTGGCTCCTGATGATGCTTCATCGCAACACCGGTGCCCCGGTGATGCTCCATTGAGGCACCGGCGTCGCGCAAGCAGCTCGTGATGTGCGTTGAGGTGATTCCCCAAACCCCCCCCCAATCGCAGCCATGGATGTTGTGTTGCGATGCAGCGTCTCGGCAACGTCGATGGCTGAGTCGACCTCTGGCGGGGCATTCTGGTGTGCGACGTGCTCAACGAGGTGGATCCGGTGTTGCGTCTCATCAAGCTGCCGGAGCCGATGCCCCGCAACGAGCGGTGGTTTGGGGGAACCGTCGGTCGGTCGTGCCGGGACGTCATCTGCGTTGGAGACCTCATCAGTTTCGTCGAGGTAGAGTATCACCAGGAAGACAACGACGAAGACTGCTGCTACATTGGCGGTGAGGTCGATAAGGGTTGGAAGGCCACGGGGTGGAACATGCTCGTTTCTTCCAACGATTGCTCCGGGTGGCAACAGGGCTTCGTCGTGGACACCGACGACGTTGTGGTGGCCGACGAAGCATGCCATGATATCTTGCCTAAGATGTGGGATGTCAAGGCCGAGAAGATGTCCTTGAACAAGCTCGTTTGCACTGCTCCCACCCTGAGCATGGATGATGGTGTGTTTTTCATGAAGCCGCCGTATAACCCTAACCCTGTGAAATGGCACGCTGCTATCAACGCGATGGGGGATTCAGTGTAGTTTGTGTTTTACATTGCTGATGGGAAACATTGTGAGCATAGTCCCTGTGCCGTCTCCAAATACCTCAAAAACATTCAGTAGCTGTAAAGATTGGAAGAGGTGGCGGATCGTTTTGTGAGAAGATTCAGCAGCCGGATGGCAACCATTTGCTTATGGTGGGTGGCGAGTTGTGTACCAGCATTGTGTTGTGAGAAAAGTATGTTTTTGTCCCTCAAATTCCTCAAAAATATACACTTGGTCCCTTAAGAATTTTTAGGAGACATTTGGTCCTTCAAGTCCTCAAAACCAGGTAAGTTTCGTCATACTCCTGGTTTATGTGGAAAGTGTTGGGGAACGTAGCAGAATTTTAAAATTTTCTACGCATCACCAAGATCAATCTATGGAGTTATCTAGCAATGAGGGAAAGGGGAGTGCATCTACATACCCTTGTAGATCGCGAGCGGAAGCGTTCAAGAGAAGGGGATTGATGGAGTCGTACTTCGTCGTGATCCAAATCACCGATGACCTAGCGCCGAACACGACACCTCCGCGTTCACACGTACGGTTGGGAAGACGTCTCCTCCTTCTTGATCCAGCAAGGGGAAGAGAGAGATGGAGATTCCAGCAGCACTACGGCGTGGTGGTGGAAAACGGTGATCTCGGCAGGGCTTCGCCAAGCTCAGCGAGATGGAGAGGTGTCACGGGAGGGATAGGGAGGCGTTAGGGGCTAGGGTGCGGCTGCCCTCCCTCCCCCCTCTATATATAGGACCCCTAGGGGGGCGCCTGCCCTAGGGGATCCAATCTCCAAGGGGGCGGCGGCCAAGGAGGTGGCTTGCCCCCCAAGCCAAGTGGGGCGCCCCCCACCCCTAGGGTTTCCAACCCTAGGCGCAGGGGAAGGCCCAAGGGGGGCGCACCAGCCCATCAGGGGCTGGTTCCCCTCCCACTTCAGCCCATGGGGCCCTCCGGGATAGGTGGCCCCACCCCGTGGACCCCCGGGACCCTTCCGGTGGTCCCGGTACAATACCGGTGACCCCCTGAAACTTTCCGTGGACCGAAACTGGACTTCCTATATATAATTCTTCACCTCGGGACCATTCCGGAACTCCTCGTGACGTCCGGGATCTCATCTGGGACTCTGAACAACTTTAGGGTTACCGCATACTAATATCTCTACAACCCTAGCGTCACTGAACCTTAAGTGTGTAGACCCTACGGGTTCGGGAGACACGCAGACATGACCGAGACGACTCTCCAGTCAATAACCAACAGCGGGATCTGGATACCCATGTTGGCTCCCACATGCTACTCGATGATCTCATCGGATAAACCACGATATCGAGGACTCAATCAATCCCGTATACAATTCCCTTTGTCAATCGGTACGTTACTCGCCCGAGACTCGATTGTCGGTATCCCAATACCTCGTTCAATCTCGTTACCGGCAAGTCACTTTACTCGTACCGTAATGCATGATCCCGTGATCAACCACTTGGTCACATTGAGCTCATTATGATGATGCATTACCGAGTGGGCCCAGAGATACCTCTCCGTCATACGGAGTGACAAATCCCAGTCTCGATTCGTGCCAACCCAACAGAACACTTTCGGAGATACCCGTAGTGCACCTTTATAAGTCACCCAGTTACGTTGTGACGTTTGGCACACCCAAAGCACTCCTACGGTATCCGGGAGTTGCACAATCTCATGGTCTAAGGAAATGGATACTTGACATTCGGAAAAGCTCTAGCAAACAAACTACACGATCTTTGAGCTATGCTTAGGATTGGGTCCTGTCCATCACATCATTCTCCTAATGAGGTGATCCCGTTATCAATGACATCTAATGTCCATGTCAGGAAATCATGACTATCTTTTGATCAACGAGCTAGTCAACTAGAGGCTCACTAGGGACGTGTTGTGGTCTATGTATTCACACATGTATTATGATTTCCGGATAACACAATTATAGCATGAACAATAGACAATTATCATGATAAGGAAATATAATAATAACCATTTTATTATTGCCTCTAGGGCATATTTCCAATAGTCTCCCACTTGCACTAGAGTCAATAATCTAGTTACATTGTGATGAATCGAACACCCATAGAGTTCTGGTGTTAATCATGTTTTGCTCTAGGAAGAGGTTTAGTCAACGGATCTGCCACATTCAGGTCCGTATGTACTTTACAAATATCTATGTCTCCATTTTGAACACTTTCACGAATGGAGTTGAAGCGACGCTTGATATGCCTGGTCTTCCTGTGAAACCTGGGCTCCTTGGCAAGGGCAATAGCTCCAGTGTTGTCACAGAAGAGAGTCATCGGGCCCGACGCATTGGGAATGACTCCTAGGTCGGTAATGAACTCCTTCATCCAGATTGCTTCTTGTGTTGCCTCCGAGGCTGCCATGTACTCTGCTTCACATGTAGATCCCGCCACAACGCTTTGCTTGTAACTGCACCAGCTTACTGCCCCACCATTCAAAATATACACGTATCCGGTTTGTGAATTAGAGTCATCCAGATCTGTGTCGAAGCTAGCTTCGACGTAACCCTTTACGACGAGCTCTTCGTCACGTCCATAAACGAGAAACATATCTTTAGTCCTCTTCAGGTACCTCAGGATATTCTTGATCGTTGTCCAGTGTTCCATGCCGGGATTACTTTGGTACCTTCCTACCAAACTTACGGCAAGGTTTATATCAGGTCTGGTACACAGCATAGCATATATGATAGACCCTATGGCCGACGCATAGGGGACGGCACTCATCTTTTCTTTATCTTCTACCGTGGTCAGGCATTGAACCGTGCTCAATCTCGTACCTTGCAACACAGGCAAGAACCCCTTCTTTGACTGATCCATATTGAACTTCTTCAATATCTTGTCAAGGTACGTACTCTGTGAAAGACCAATGAGGCGTCTCGATCTATCTCTATAGATCTTGATACCTAATATGTAAGCAGCTTCTCCAAGATCCTTCATTGAAAAACACTTGTTCAAGTAGGCCTTTATGCTTTCCAAGAATTCTATATCATTTCCCATCAACAGTATGTCATCCACATACAATATGAGAAATGCTACAGAGCTCCCACTCACTTTCTTGTAAATGCAGACTTCTCCATAAGTCTGCGTAAACCCAAACGCTTTGATCATCTCATCAAAACGAATGTTCCAACTCCGAGATGCTTGCACCAGCCCATAGATCGAGCGTTGGAGCTTGCACACCTTGTCAGCATTCTTAGGATCGACAAAACCTTCCGGCTGCATCATATACAATTCTTCCTTAAGGAAACCATTAAGGAATGCCGTTTTGACGTCCATTTGCCATATCTCATAATCATAGAATGCGGCAATTGCTAACATGATTCGGACGGACTTTAGCTTCACTACGGGTGAGGAAGTCTCATCGTAGTCAACCCCTTGAACTTGTCGATAACCCTTAGCGACAAGCCGAGCTTTATAGATAGTTACATTACCATCCGTGTCTGTCTTCTTCTTAAAGATCCATTTATTTTCTATGGCTCGCCGATCATCGGGCAAGTCAGTCAAAGTCCATACTTCGTTTTCATACATGGATCCTATCTCGGATTTCATGGCTTCCAGCCATTTGTCGGAATCTGGGCCCGCCATCGCTTCCTCATAGTTCGAAGGTTCACCGTTGTCTAACAACATGATTTCCAAGACAGGGTTGCCATACCACTTTGGTGCGGAACGTGTCCTTGTGGACCTACGAAGTTCAGTAGCAACTTGATCTGAAGTTTCATGATCATCATCATTAACTTCCTCTCTAGTCGGTGCAGGCACCTCAGGAACATTTTCTTGAGTTGCGCCACTTTCTGATTCAAGAGGTAATACTTCATCAAGTTCTACTTTCCTCCCACTTACTTCTTTCGAGAGAAACTCTTTCTCTAGAAAGGATCCATTCTTGGAAACAAAGATCTTGCCTTCGAATCTGAGGTAGAAGGTATACCCAATAGTTTCTTTAGGGTATCCTATGAAGACGCATTTTTCCAACTTGGGTTCGAGCTTTTCAGGTTGAAGTTTCTTGACATAAGCATCGCATCCCAAAACTTTTAGAAACGACAGCTTAGGTTTCTTCCCAAACCATAATTCATACGGTGTCTTCTCAACGGATTTCGACGGAGCCCTATTTAAAATGAATGCGACAGTCTCTAAAGTATAGCCCCAAAATGACAGCGGTAGATCGGTAAGAGACATCATAGATCACACCATATCCAATAGAGTGCGATTACGACGTTCGGACACACCATTACGCTGAGGTGTTCCAGGCGGCGTGAGTTATGAAACTATTCCACATTTCCTTAAGTGCGTGCCAAATTCGTGACTCAAGTATTCTCCCCCACGATCTGATCGCAAGAACTTTATTTTCCTGTCACGTTGATTCTCAACCTCACTCTGAAATTCCTTGAACTTTTCAAAGGTCTCAGGCTTGTGTTTCATTAAGTAGACATACCCATATCTACTCAAGTCATCAGTGAGGGTGAGAACATAACGATAGCCATCGCGAGCCTCAACACTCATTGGACCGCACACATCAGTATGTATGATTTCCAATAAGTTGGTTGCTCGCTCCATTGTTCCTGAGAACGGAGTCTTGGTCATTTTACCCATGAGGCATGGTTCGCACGTGTCAAATGATTCGTAATCAAGAGACTCCAAAAGTCCATCTGCATGGAGCTTCTTCATGCGTTTGACACCTATGTGACCAAGGCGGCAGTGCCACAAGTATGTGGGACTATCATTATCAACCTTACATCTTTTGGTATTCACACTATGAATATGTGTAACATTACGCCCGAGATTCATTAAGAATAAACCATTGACCAGCGGGGCATGACCATAAAACATATCTCTCATATAAATAGAACAACCATTATTCTCGGATTTAAATGAGTAGCCATCTTAAATTAAGCGAGATCCTGATACAATGTTCATGTTCAAAGCTGGCACTAAATAACAATTATTGAGGTTTAAAACTAATCCCGTAGGTAAATGTAGAGGTAGCGTGCCGACGGCGATCACATCGACCTTGGAACCATTCCCGACGCGCATCGTCACCTCGTCCTTCGCCAGTCTCCGCTTATTCCGCAGCTCCTGCTTTGAGTCACAAATGTGAGCAACCGCACCAGTATCAAATACCCAGGAGCTACTACGAGTACTGGTAAGGTACACAACAATTACATGTATATCACATATACCTTTAGTGTTGCCGGCCTTCTTGTCCGCTAAGTATTTGGGGCAGTTCCGCTTCCAGTGACCACTTCCCTTGCAATAAAAACACTCAGTCTTGGGCTTGGGTCCATTCTTTGGCTTCTTCCCAGCAGCTTGCTTACCGGGCGCGGCAACCCCCTTGCCGTCCTTCTTGAAGTTCTTCTTACCCTTGCCTTTCTTAAACTTAGTGGTTTTATTAACCATCAACACTTGATGTTCCTTTTTGATCTCCACCTCCGCTGATTTCAGCATTGAATATACCTCAGGAATGGTCTTTTCCATCCCCTGCATATTGAAGTTCATCACAAAGCTCTTGTAGCTCGGTGGAAGCGACTGAAGGATTCTGTCAATGACCGCGTCATCCGGGAGATTAACTCCCAGCTGAGTCAAGCGGTTATGCAACCCAGACATTTTGAGTATGTGCTCACTGACAGAACTATTTTCCTCCATCTTACAACTGAAGAACTTGTCGGAGACTTCATATCTCTCGACCCGGGCATGAGCTTGGAAAACCATTTTCAGCTCTTCGAACATCTCATATACTCCGTGTTGCTCAAAACGCTTTTGGAGCCCCGGTTCTAAGCTGTAAAGCATGCCGCACTGAACGAGGGAGTAATCATCAGCACGTGACTGCCAGGCGTTCATAACATCTTGGTTATCTGGGATGGGTGCGTCACCTAGCGGTGCTTCTAGGACATAATCTTTCTTCGCAGCTATGAGGATGATCCTCAGGTTCCGGACCCAGTCCGTATAGTTGCTGCCATCATCTTTCAGCTTGGTTTTCTCTAGGAACGCATTGAAGTTGAGGGCAACATTAGCGTGGGCCATTTGATCTACAAGACATAATGTAAAGATTTTAGACTAAGTTCATGATAATTAAGTTCATCTAATCAAATTATTCAATGAACTCCCACTCAGATTGACATCCCTCTAGTCATCTAAGTGAAACATGATCCGAGTCAACTAGGCCGAGTCCGATCATCACGTGAGACAGACTAGTCAACATCGGTGAACATCTTCATGTTGATCATATCTTCTATACGACTCATGCTCGACCTTTCAGTCTTCCGTGTTCCGAGGCCATGTGTGTACATGCTAGGCTCGTCAAGTCAACCTAAGTGTATTGCGTGTGTAAATCTGGCTTACACCCGTTGTATTCGTGTTGGAAATATGCCCTAGAGGCAATAATAAAAGCACTATTACTATATTTCCTTGTTCATGATAATTGTCTTTCTTCATGCTATAATTGTGTTATCCGGAAATCATAATACATGTGTGAATAACAGACACCAACATGTCCCTAGTAAGCCTCTAGTTGACTAGCTCGTTGATCAACAGATAGCCATGGTTTCCTGACTATGGACATTGGATGTCATTGATAACGAGATCACATCATTAGGAGAATGATGTGATGGACAAGACCCAATCCTAAACATAGCACAAAGATCGTATAGTTCGTTTGCTAGAGTTTTCCAATGTCAAAGTATCTTTTCCTTAGACCATGAGATCGTGTAACTCCCGGATACCGTAGGAGTGCTTTGGGTATACCAAACGTCACAATGTAACTAGGTGACTATAAAGTTAGACTACGGGTATCTCCGAAAGTGTCTGTTGGGTTGACATGGATCAAGACTGGGAATTGTCACTCCGTATGACGGAGAGGTATCACTGGGCCCACTCGGTAATGCATCATCATAATGAGCTCAAAGTGACCAAGTGTCTGGTCACGGGATCATGCATTACGGTACGAGTAAAGTGACTTGCCGGTAACGAGATTGAACGAGGTATTGGGATACCGACGATCGAATCTCGGGCAAGTAACATATCGATTGACAAAGGGAATTGCATACGGGGTTGATTGAATCCTCGACATCGTGGTTCATCCGATGAGATCATCGTGGAGCATGTGGGAGCCAACATGGGTATCCAGATCCCGCTGTTGGTTATTGACCGGAGAGTCGTCTCGGTCATGTCTGCTTGTCTCCCGAACCCGTAGGGTCTACACACTTAAGGTTCGGTGACGCTAGGGTTGTGAAGATATGTATGTGCAGTAACCCGAATGTTGTTCGGAGTCCCGGATGAGATCTCGGACGTCACGAGGAGTTCCGGAATGGTCCGGAGGTAAAGAATTACATATAGGAAGTGCTGTTTTGGCCATCGGGACAAGTTTCGGGGTCACCGGTATTGTACCGGGACCACCGGAAGGGTCCCGGGGGTCCACCGGGTGGGGCCACCTATCCCGGGGGGCCCCATGGGCTGAAGTGGGAGGGAACCCAGCCCATAGTGGGCTGGGGCGCCACCCCCCAAGGGCCCATGCGGCTAGGGTTGGAGGGGAAACCCTAGAGGGGGCGCCCCCTTGCTTGGGGGGCAAGCCCCCCACCCTAGGCCGCCGCCCCCCTAGTAGATCCATCTACTAGGGCCGGCGCCCCCCCCTTGGCACCCCTATATATAGTGGGGGAGAGGAGGGACTTCATACCCCAGCCCCTGGCGCCTCCCTCTCTCCCCGTTACGTCTCTCTCTCGCAGTATAGGCGAAGCCCTGCTACTGTGACGCCCTGCATCCACCACCACGCCGTCGTGCTGCTGGATCTTCATCAACCTCTCCTCTTCCCTTGCTGGATCAAGAAGGAGGAGACGTCTCCCGTCCCGTACGTGTGTTGAACGCGGAGGTGCCGTCCATTCGGCGCTTGGTCATCGGTGATTTGGATCACGTCGTCTACGACTACATCATCACCGTTCTTTTGAACGCTTCCGCACGCGATCTACAAAGGTATGTAGATGCATCCGATGGCTCGTTGCTAGATGAACTCCTAGATGATCTTGGTGAAACGAGTAGGAAAATTTTTGTTTTCTGCAACGTTCCCCAACAATTCGAACGTTAGAATCTATCACACCCGATCATCACGTGGTGCTTCGAAACAACGAACCTTCGCAACGGTGCACAGTTAGGGGGAACACTTTCTTGAAATTATTACGAGGGATTATCTTATTTAAGCTACCGTCGTTCTAAGCAAATAAGACGTAAAATATGATAAACATCACATGCAATCAAATAGTGACATGATATGGCCAATATCATTTGCTCCTTTTGATCTCCATCTTCGGGGCGCCATGATCATCGTCGTCACCGGCATGACACCATGATCTCCATCATCGTGTCTTCATGAAGTTGTCTCGTCATCTATTACTTCTACTACTATGGCTAACGGTTTAGCAATAAAGTAAAGTAATTACATGACGTTTATGTTGACACGCAGGTCATAAATAAATTAAGACAACTCCTATGGCTCCTGCCGGTTGTCATACTCATCGACATACAAGTCGTGATTCCTATTACAAGAACATGATCAATCTCATACATCACATATATCATTCATCACATCCTTTTGGCCATATCACATCACATGGCACATGCTACAAAAACAAGTTAGACGTCCTCTAATTGTTGTTGCAAGTTTTTACGTGGCTGCTATAGGTTTCTAGCAAGAACGTTTCTTACCTACGCCAAAACCACAACGTGATATGCCAATTTCTATTTACCCTTCATAAGGACCCTTTTCATCGAATCCGATCCTACTAAAGTGGGAGAGACAGACACCCGCTAGCCACCTTATGCAACTAGTGCATGTCAGTCGGTGGAACTAGTCTCACGTAAGCGTACGTGTAAGGTCGGTCCGGGCCGCTTCATCCCACGATGCCGCCGAATCAAGATAAGACTAGTAACGGCAAGTAAATTGACAATATCGACACCCACAACTGCTTTGTGTTCTACTCGTGCATAGAAACTACGCATAGACCTAGCTCATGATGCCACCGTTGGGGAACGTAGCGGAATTTAAAATTTTCTACGCATCACCAAGATCAATCTATGGAGTTATCTAGCAACGAGGGAAAGGGGAGTGCATCTACATACTCTTGTAGATCGTGAGCGGAAGCGTTCAAGAGAACGGGGTTGATGGAGTCGTGCTCGTCGTGATCCAAATCACCGATGACCTAGCGCCGAACGGACGGCACCACCGCATTCAACACACGTATGGTTGGGAAGACGTCTCCTCCTTCTTGATCCGGCAAGGGGGAAGGAGGGGTTGATGGAGATCCAACAGCACGATGGCGTGGTGGTGGAAACAGCGGTGATCTCGGCAGGGCTTCGCCAAGCTCAGCGAGAGGGAGAGGTGTCACGGGAGGGAGAGGGAGGCGCCAGGGGCTAGGGTGTTGCTGCCCTCCCTCCCCCCCACTATATATAGGGCCCCTAAGGGTGGGGGGCGCCGACCCTAGAGATTGGATCTCAAGGGGGGCGGCGGCCAAGGGGGGTGGCTTGCCCCCCAAGCCAAGTGGGGCGCCCCCCACCCCTAGGGTTTCCAACCCTAGGCGCAGGGGGAGGCCCAAGGGGGGCGCAGCAGCCCACCAGGGGCTGGTTACCTTCCCCACTTCAGCCCATGGGGCCCTCCAGGATAGGTGGCCCCACCCGATGGACCCCCGGGACCCTTCCGGTAGTCCCAGTACAATACCGGTGACCCCCGAAACTTTCCCGGTGGCCGAAACTGGACTTCCTATATACAATTCTTCACCTCCGGACCATTCCGGAACTCCTCGTGAC
>NC_053025.1:559154573-559164982 GCF_003073215.2 Triticum urartu | reverse complement strand
ACACTCATTGGAATAGTGTCCGGGTCTTCCAATGTAGCTTCCGTCTGACTTGAGAATCTTTGTAATTGGGCATCATTTGGATCAATGTGCATACGGTATCATATTTTCCATCCAAGGCTCTTAGGATCTTCTTGATGATGAATTTGTCGGTCATCTCTTCACTTCCTAAGCCGGCAATCTCATTTGTGATAAGAGCAAGCCTAGAGTACATTTCAGCGACACCTTCACCATCCTTCATTTTGAACTTGTCAAGTTGACTATGAAGCACATCCAACTTGGATTCCTTGAAAGAGTCGGTACCTTCGTGCATATCAATCAAAGTATCCCAAATTTCCTTTGCATTCTCAAGACGGCTGATTTTGTTGAATTCTTCGGGGCACAATCCATTGAAGATGATATCACAAGCTTGCGCATTGTATTGTAGCATCTTCAACTCTTCAGCGGTAGCTTCACGGTTTGGTTCTCTCCCATCAAAGAATTTGCCTTGCAAGCCACACACACAATAGCCCAAACGGCGGGGTTATGTCCAAGAATATGCATTTTCATCTTATGCTTCCAACTAGCAAAATTAGTACCATCAAAGTAAGGACCTCTACGGTGGTATAATTTCCCTCGCTAGACGCCATACTCTCCTAGGTTGTGAAACCAAGGCTATGACTACCAAAAGCTATGGAAATCAAAGCAAATGGAGACCAAAGCTCTGATACCACTTGTAGGATCGAAAGTATGTCTAGAGGGGGGTGATTAGACTACTTGACCAAATAAAAACTTATCCTTTTCCCAATTTTAGTTCTTGGCAGATTTTAGCAACTTTGGACAAGTCAAGCAATCTTAACACAATTCAAGCAAGCATGCAAAGAGTATATGAGCAGCGGAAAGTAAAGCATGCAACTTGCAAGAATGTAAAGGGAAGGGTTTGGAGGATTCAAACGCAATATGGAGACACGGATGTTTTTGTCGTGGTTCCGATAGGTGGTGCTATCGTACATCCATGTTGATGGAGACTTCAACCCACGAAGGGTAACGGTTGCGCGAGTCCACGAAGGGCTCCACCCACGAAGGGTCCACGAAGAAGCAACCTTGTCTATCCCACCATGGCCGTCGCCCACGAAGGACTTGCCTCACTAGGAGATCTTCACGAAGTAGGCGATCTCCTTGCCCTTACAAACTCCTTGGTTCAACTCCACAATCTTGTCGGAGGCTCCCAAGTGACACCTAGCCAATCTAGGAGACACCACTCTCCAAGAAGTAACAAATGGTGTGTTGATGATGAACTCCTTGCTCTTGTGCTTCAAATGATAGTCTCCCCAACACTCAACTCTCTCTCACAGGATATGGATTTGGTGGAAAGAAGATTTGAGTGGAAAGCAACTTGGGGAAGGCTAGAGATCAAGATTCATATGGTAAGAATGGAATATCTTGGCCTCAACACAAGTGTAGGTGGTTCTCTCTCAGAAAAAGTAAGTTGGAAGTGTAGGTTCGTTCTGATGGCTCTCTCCATGAATGAAGAGGAGGTGGAGGGGTATATATAGCCTCCACACAAAATCTAACCGTTACACACAACTTGCCAATCTCGGTGGGACCGAATTGATAAACTCGGTCGGACCGATTCAGCAAATCTAGTGACCGTTAGGATTTTCGGTGGGACCGACATGCAACTCGGTAGGACCGATATGGTTAGGGTTAGGGCATAACGTAATCTCGGTGAGACCGATTACACAAACTCGGTGAGACCGATTTTGGTAATAAGCTAACCAGAGAGTTGGTCAGGTAAACTCGGTGGGACCGATTCGCTCATTTCGGTGAGACCGAAATGTTACGAAAGGGAAACAGAGAGTTTACATTGCAATCTCGGTGGGACCGAAACGTTACGAAGGGAAACAGAGAGATTACAATCCCATCTCGGTGAGACCGAGATCCCTATCGGTGAGACCGATTTGCCTAGGGTTTGTGGCAGTGGCTATGACATCTGAACTCGGTGGCCCGGATAGAAAGAATCGGTGGGGCCGAGTTTGACTTTTGGTTTAGGTCATATGTGGATGTGAGAAAGTAGTTGAGGGCTTTGGAGCATATCACTAAGCATTTTGAGCAAGAGCCTCATTAAGCAACACCTCATCCCTCCTTGATAGTATTGGCTTTTCCTATAGACTCAATGTGATCTTGGATCACTAAAATAGAAAATGTAGAGTCTTGAGCTTTGAGCTTGAGCCAATCCTTTTGTCCTTAGCATTTTGAGGGGTCCACTTTTCTCATCCATGCCATGCCAATCATTGAGCTTTCCTGAAATATTAATCTTGAAATAGCATTAGCTCAATGAGCTATATGTTGTTAGGAATTACCAAAACCACCTAGGGATAGTTGCACTTTCATAGGGGCATGTCCCGGAGTTCTTAGTCCCGTTCGACCCGGCAGACATGGCCTCGGGGCACTTGGAGCACCCTCAGGTGGATCCAGTGGAGGCATGTTTCTTGGAGGCTTCGGAGGACATCTGGATGATGGAGGCAGAGCTCACCCGTGCGGTGCTCATGACCGTCACCGGCACCTGCCCCATGGTGGATTTGGTGTCTGCGGCGGAGGCGCTTCACCGTGAGTTTGATATTGGCCCGGCGGACATGTCGATTCGTGCATACTTCGCTGAGGATTTCCTCGTGCTCTGCAAGGATGGGGCACTCCGGGAGCGCATAGTGCGCACTAGCAAGGCGTCTGCCTCCTGGTTTGACCTAAAGCTTCGACCGTGGATCCGGCAAGCCGTAGGATCGAAAGTATGTCTAGAGGGGGGGGTGATTAGACTACTTGACCAAATAAAAATCTAGCTTTCCCAATTTTAAGTCTTGGCAGATTTTAAGCAACTTAGCACAAGTCAAGCAATCAACCTACACATGCAAGTCTAAGAGTATAGCAACAGAATGTAAAACATTGCACATGAAGGTAAAGGGAGGAGTTTGGAGGGAGCAAACGCAATGTAGACACGGAGATTTTTGGCGTGGTTCCGATAGGTGGTGCTATCGTACATCCACGTTGATGGAGACTTCAACCCATGAAGGGTAACGGTTGCGCGAGTCCACGGAGGGCTCCACCCATGAAGGGTCCACGAAGAAGCAACCTTGTCTATCCCACCATGGCCATCGCCCACGAAGGACTTGCCTCACTAGGGTAGATCTTCACGAAGTAGGTGATCTCCTTGCCCTTACAAACTCCTTGGTTCAACTCCACAATCTTGACGGAGGCTCCCAAGTGACACCTAACCAATCTAGGAGACACCACTCTCCAAAAGGTAATAGATGGTGTGTTGATGATGAACTCCTTGCTCTTGTGCTTCAAATGATAGTCTCCCCAACACTCAACTCTCTCTCACAGATTTTGGATTTGGTGGAAAGATGATTTGAGTGGAAAGCAACTTGGGAAGGCTAGAGATCAAGATTCAATGGTTGGAATGGAATATCTTGGTCTCAACACATGAGTAGGTGGTTCTCTCTCAGAAAATGAATGCTTGAAGTGTAGGCACGTGTCTGATGGCTCTCCCATAATGAAGGAAGGGTGGAGGGGTATATATAGCCTCCACACAAAATCTAACTGTTACACACAATTTCACCAAACTCGTGGGACCGAATTAGAAAACTCGGTCAGACCGATTCAGTTCAAAATGTGAACGTTAGGTTTTTCGGTGGGACCGACATGTCAACTCGGTGGGACCGATTTCATTAGGGTTAGGGCATAACGTAATCTCGGTGAGACGATTACACAAACTCGGTGGGACCGATTTTGGTAATAAGCTAACAGAGAGTTGGTCAGGCAAACTCGGTGGGACCGAATTCGCTCATTTCGGTTGAGACCGAAACGTTACGAAAGGGAAACAGAGAGTTTGCATTGCGAACTCGGTGGGACCGATCGCTCATCTCGGTTGACCGAAACGTTACGAAGGGAAACAGAGAGTTTGCAATCCCATCTCGGTGAGACCGAGATCCCTATCGGTGAGACCGAAGTGACTAGGGTTTGTGGCAGTGGCTATGTCAAGTGAACTCGGTGGCGCCGGATAGAACATTTCGGTGGGGCCGAGTTTGACTTTTGGTTTGGGACATATGTGGATATGAGAAAGTGGTTGAGGGTTTTTGGAGCATATCACTAAGCATTTTGAGCAAGCAAGCCATTAACCAACACCTCATCCCATTTTAATAGTATTGGCTTTTCCTATGGACTCAATGTGATCTTGGATCACTAAAAGTAAAATGTAGAGTCTTGAGCTTGAGCCAATATGTGTCCTTAGCATTTTGAGGGGTCCACATTCCTAATCCATGCCATGCCAATCATTGAACTTTTTGAAATGATCATCTTGAAATGGTATTAGTTCAATGAGCTATATGTTGTTAGTAATTACCAAAACCACCCAGGGATAGTTGCACTTCCACAAGCGCAGGCCACAGCGGCGCAATTGCCATTCCTGGTTTCTGTCTCACTTCGCGGAGTTCCGGTGCATCCGTGGAGCCAGAGGACTGCGGGGCTTGAGGGAGTCCTGGATTAGGGGGTATCCGGACAGCCGACTATATCCTTTGGCCGGACTGTTGGACTATGAAGATACAAGATTGAAGACTTCGTCCCGTGTCCGGATGGGACTCTCCTTGGCGTGGAAGGCAAGCTTGGCAATACGGATATGTAGATCTCCTTCCTTGTAACCGACTCTGTGTAACCCTAGCCCCCTCCGGTGTCTATATAAACCGGAGGGTTTAGTCCGTAGGACAACATACAATCATACCATAGGCTAGCTTCTAGGGTTTAGCCTCTCTGATCTCGTGGTAGATCAACTCTTGTACTACTCATATTATCAAGAACAATCAAGCAGGACGTAGGGTTTACCTCCATCAAGAGGGCCCTGAACCTGGGTAAAACATCGTGTCCCCTGCCTCCTGTTACCATCCGCCTTAGACGCACAGTTCGGGACCCCCTACCCGAGATCCGCCGGTTTTGACACCGACATTGGTGCTTTCATTGAGAGTTCCTCTGTGTCGTCATCGTTAGGCTTGATGGCTCCTTCGATCATCGATAGCGATGCAGTCCAGGGTGAGACTTTTCTCCCCGGACAGATCTTTGTATTCGGCGGCTTCGCACTGCGGGCCAACTCGCTTGGCCATCTGGAGCAGATCGAGAGTTATGCCCCTGGCCACCAGGTCAGGTTTGGAAGCTTAAACTACACGGCCGACATCCGCGGAGACTTGATCTTCGACGGATTCGAGCCCCTGCCGAGTGCGCCGCACGGTCACGATGAGCATGATTTAGCTCTACCATCGGACAGTGTTCAGGAGACCGCACCGGCAACCGCTCCGACCCTCAATTCGGAGCCAATTGCGCCATCCATGGATGGGTGGATAGACCCCGCCACGGAGGCCGCATTCTCAGCGGCGATCGAGCCGAGTATCGACCTTACCCTTCACGAGAGCCGTGACGCCAAACTGCCGGATTCTTCCCCGGCCACGGACTCCGAACCGCCTGCGCCCGTGCCTATCGAATCCGACTGGGCGCCGATCATGAGTTCACCTCCGCGGATATCTATCAGTACTCACCCTTCGGCGACATACTGAACTCATTAAGGTCTCTCTCCTTGTCAGGAGAGTCCTGGCCGAACTATGTCCGGCAGGATTGGGATGCGGATGACGAAGAAATTCGCCGCCCACCCACCACCCACTTAGTAGCCACTATCGACAATTTGACCGACATGCTCGACTTCGACTCCGAAGACATCGACAGTATGGACGACGATGCAGGAGACGAACAGGAACCACTGCCCACAGGGCATTGGACGCCCACTTCATCATATGATGTATACATGGTGGACACACCCAAAGAAAATGACGACGAGGAACGGAAGGACGCAGCGAAGGATTGTTCCCTCGAGAAGCAGTCAAAGCGGCGGCGTAAGCGCTGCTCCAAATCCCTCCTTGGCAGAAACAACGATCATATAGACGCAATGATAGAGCAGGGTGAACCAGCGGACGACAAACACGACATTGAACCATCGTCCGACCACGGCAACACGGAGAATCAAACCGAACAAACCGACTTCGGCGAAGATAACAGTCCGGAAGACATCACACCGGACAGGCACCCGGAGCAACAGAATACCCATCAAAGGCTTGTTGCCACTGCGAGGAGTCCGAAAAAGCAGAAGCAAAGGCTCAGGGCTGCAGAAGACACACTCAGAATTAGATGGAGTGAAGTACTCAACACTGCAGCAAAGTACGGCGGTAGTCGCCACACAAAGAGCTACCCGAAGCGAATGCTGCTACCTGAATTCGATGAGGAGGCCTTAGATCCCCCGCAATCAAAAAACAAAACAGCCATCCGGTCGGATAGACGACCTCGTGGCCAACATAGAGTGGCAAACGACGCCGCACACAAGCCAGTAAGCGATCCACGTGAGGGCTCGCATCAAAAGTACGGCGCAACCAGATCCATCTACGGGCGAAGCAAGCGCGCTCCAGCACGCAATGCAACACAACAAAAATCCGAGCACCACGGTACACCCAAATACAGGGTGCCGCACACCCCTTATGTTTCACCGATGAGGTGCTGGACCATGAATTTCCAGAGGGATTCAAACCCGTAAACATAGAGGCGTACGACGGAACGACAGACCCTGGGGTCTAGGTTGAGGACTACATCCTCCATATCCACATGGCTCGAGGAGACGATCTCCACGCCATCAAGTACTTACCCCTCAAGCTCAAAGGGCCAGCTCGGCACTGGCTTAAAAGCCTCCCCGAAAACTCCATTGGAAGCTGGGAAGAGCTCGAAGACGCTTTTCGGGCAAATTTTCAAGGGACCTATGTCCGACCACCGGATGCAGAATGATTTAAGTCATATAACTCAACAGCCCGGAGAGTCAGCCCGAAAGCTTTGGAACAGGTTTCTCACTAAAAAGAACCAAATAGTCGACTGTCGGAAGCCGAAGCCTTAGCAGCTTTCAAGCACAGCGTTCGAGACGAATGGCTTGCCAGACACCTCGGCCAAGAAAAGCCGAGAACAATGGCAGCATTAACAAGCCTCATGACCCGCTTTTGCGCGGGCGAGGACAGCTGGTTAGCCCGATGCAGCACCAGCGACCCAAGTACATCCGAAGTCAGGGACGGAAACGGGAAGCACGATGCAGCAAAAACAAGCGCCGGAATAAAGAAGACAGCCCGAAGAGCACGGCGGTAAACGCCGGATTCAGAAGCTCTCGGACAGGTCAGCAAAAGCTGCCCTCCAAAGGCAACAGAGACGAACTGTCCAGCCTAAACAAGATTCTGGACAAAATATGTCAGATCCACAGCACCCCCGATAAACCTGCAAATCATACCCATAGAGAATGTTGGGTCTTCAAGCAGTCCGGCAAGCTCAACGCCGAACACAAGGGGCAGGATACACCAAGCGAAGACGAGGACGAGCCTCGCAAGCAAAGCACTGGGGAACAGAAGAAATTCCCACCAGAAGTCAAAACAGTAAACGTGTTACACGTGATGAAGGGGAGAAACAAAGCGGCACTCCTAGAGACACATGCCCCAGGGCCTATCACCGCGGAGTTCTGCCACTGGTCGTCCCAACCGATCACCTTTGACCATCGGGATTACTCGGCAAGTATCCGGCATGCAGGATGGGCTGCCTTGGTGTTAGACCCGATAATTGACGGATACCACTTCACACGAGTCCTGATGGACGCGGCAGTAGTTTAAACCTGATATATCAGGACACAGTCCGCAAAATGGGGATAGACCCAACAAAAATCAGCCATAGCAATACTACCTTTAAAGGAGTAACGCCAGGCCCAGAAGCCCATTGTACGGGCTCCCTGCTACTAGAGGTTATATTCGGCTTTCCCGATAACTTCCGCAGCGAAAAGTTAACCTTCCACATCGCTCCGTTCCAAAGTGGCTATCAAGCACTACTCGGACGCGAAGCTTTCGCTCGCTTTAACGCAATACCGCATTACGCTTCTCTCATGCTTAAGATGCCCGGTCCACGTGGCATCATTACAGTAAATGGAAATATTGAGCGCTCCTTGCGCGCGGAAGACCGTGCGGCTGCCTTGGCAGCCGCACACTAAACGGCCTCACCAACTAGAGCATCTGACAGTCGTTAAGACCACGGACGCGGTTAGACGAGTCCGGTGCAGCTATATGTAATTGATACAGGTTTGATGGCTATACCCCTATAACAATACAAGGGGCTCAACGCGTAAACAAGTGGCAATTAGGCTCAACTTTACTCATCTTGAACTGTACATGGTTTATTTAGTATAAACCTACCTTTTTGCACGACAACTTTTCAACTAAGTTCCTCTCTTTTACAGATGACCATTGTCGGTGTCAAAACCGGCGGATCTCGGGTAGGGGGTCCCGAACTGTGCGTCTAAGGCGGATGGTAACAGGAGGCAGGGGACATGATGTTTACCCAGGTTCGGGCCCTCTTGATGGAGGTAAAACCCTACGTCCTGCTTGATTTATTCTTGATGATATGAGTATTACAAGAGTTGATCTACCACGAGATCGAGAGAGGCTAAACCCTAGAAGCTAGCCTATGGTATGATTGTATGTATATGATCTATCGACTAGCCTGGCCTCGGTTTATATAATGCACCAGAGGCCTAGGATAACAAGAGTCCTAGCCGAATACGCCGGTGGGGAGGAGTCCTTGTCTTGATCACCAAGTCTTGTGGAATCTTCCATGTATGCGGCAGTTGTCCGAACTGGCCCATGAGTAACGGCCATGGGGGTCCTCGGCCCAATCTAACAGATTGGGAGACGATGTGGTGAGTACCCCCTAGTCCAGGACACCGTCAGTAGCCCCCTGAACCAGTCTTCAAGTTAGGGACGCTCCTCGATTCTTCTAAACTGTTCTTCATCTTCGGTTGTTGGTCTTGAAAACTGGTTCAACAAATCTTCTCATCTTCGATCTTGAGGATCGCCGAAATGCATTCAACAAGTTTACACGTCGGGTATCCGAGGAGCCCCTTTAAGTTTCCGGCCTTTATCAATGCCTTGTTATTTTTATGCCACACCTCGGGTTTGAAGTTGTTCCCGGGAGGCAGTGTCCTCTTGCGTCCGAGCTCTAACGCCGGACTGCATTCGAGGTATCTTTTGCAGCCGAGCACCAATGCCGGACTGCTTCCGAGCTCCAACGCGAAATGTATCCGAGCTCCAACGCCGGACTGTGTCCAAGCTCCAACGCCGGACTATATCCAAGATGTCATAGATCATCTTGGTCCAAAAAAGTTGAAGGAGTTTAGCCGAGCTTAATGCTGGAAATGCCCTCTATGGAGCCAGCCACTAGCGCCGAGCTTTATGCCGGACTGCTTCCGAGGTGGTGCACCACCCCGACTGTGGGCCAATTTTTTGTCAATATTTTTGATTGGTGCAATTTATTCTCTGCCGAGATATATAGCCAGTAACCCTCAACATGTGTATCGGTTTAAAACCCGAGATGCACTTGAAGGATGATGTAAGACCACTGATCCCAGTAGCCGCTGAGACTCAGGTTGATTTGCAAAATCGGCCTGAGGATCAAGTCCTAGCTCGGCAGAATACTTCGGGATACAAAAAGCGGCGTGCTCAGTCCTCGAGACTCAGGTTGGGTGCGGCCGACCAACCTGAGGATCATAAATCTCCTCGGAAACTGTATTGCACTTAAAATTTTCTGCATTGGACAGGCAATGCAGTAGCCCCCGAGACACTGGTCGGGTGGCAACACCAGATCAGGGGATCGATGTGCCCCTTTAATATTTTAAATAATAAGCCCGAAGCCCAGTAGCCCCCGAGCCTTAATGCGGGCATGGGTGGCCGAATTAAGGATCGATATCCATATTAAAATCACAAATTATGTGTAATGACTCTATGTATCCAAGTACTTTACGTCATTTAATGCTCAGATCAGCATTATACAAAACTTTGTTGACCGACCATCGGCTTCCACCTCCACGGCCAGTAGCCGAGGAGTGTTTGTCTTACTTTATAAAGCCTTTATGAGGGCAAAGATTTACGGCAAACAAGGCAATCTAGCCATACGGTTTTATAAACAAAGGTACGTAGAGAGATATGTTATATTACTGTTTAACATAAGAAATGTCTTCCAAAGAAAATAGTCCCGCTATCGATCCCTTTCTTTGGGTTGTTATGCTAAGCATGATCATGAAACCTCAGCTCTAATGTAAGAGCAAAATATTGAGGATTTAGTTTGGGAGGCCAGTTACTAGCCCCGGTAGTGTTCGGCGACAATCGAGGTCAAGCCGTAAACACTTTGGCCAATGTTATGAATGGCCCGTCATTTAACACAGTCATCGGATCGCTGACCAGTTTACGCTTATTGTGACAGTCAGTTTTCGGCTTTCTCCACTGAGGTGCTTAACCATGTGAGCTGGAAGCACAATCGCAGTGATCTCTCTC